>NC_060180.1:5317194-5484694 GCF_021184085.1 Oncorhynchus gorbuscha | reverse complement strand
TCCTTTCTGTCTGCCTAATTTATGGGGCTGAGATTACGAAGCTACCGAAATAGTAAATTAAGTTGATTGACAGAATTATGCCCAGTGCTTCCTGCACTCCCCAATGACGCATACTAGCTCAGCGCGGCCTGACAAAGACTGTGATATAGTGCTTAGACTCGGGGTCTGGGGCCGTAGTCAGAAAAACATTCACAGGCCTCACACTGGCCCTAAGCCTAGTGTAGAAAACACTGTCTTAATTCACCCACAAACATGTCGCCATTAAAAGGGAATGAAAAGGGATCGCAGATCATAAATACTCCCAGATTTATTAGCTACAACAAAGTGCATAAGCCCATACAGAGAAGGGAAAGGATTGTTTGAAAGAGTGTTGTCATGGAGAAAGAGAAGGAGGAAATACACTCTCTTTCTCTCAATTCACTCACTCACATGGGGACACACACACAGACGGACAGAGGAGATAAACAGAGAGAGGAGAAGAGAGGCCTGGCACGGCACACGCTAATTTATCTCAGTGAGAGATCAGAGTGAAACAAAGTTCCACTGGATTAAGCAGAGAGAGACACTGGATCTGGTCTGTACTTCACCACTAGGGTACCAATAAAGAGTATACAGTTTGCATTTTATTTGGATATACTATGTAGGTAGGTAGAGAGAAAGATAAAGTATTTCATCTAAAAGTAACACTGATGGAACTGATATATTCCACACAGACCCCGTCGACTCTGGGATCAAGCTGTAGCTACCAACTGTTGATGAACTATTACCAATCATAACACTATTATTGTTGGTGTCGGAGGATAAATTATAGTTTGTTATAACGCAACAGCTGTGGCTTCCCTCAAGGGTCAAACTTAGCATTGTGTAAACAGGAAGAAAATACTTGTATCTCGCTTGTTATCTTTTTCTCTCTCTCCCTCGGATGCGGGTGTAGATATCCTGCGTGTCATTAGTTCAGCGTGGGGTCGCAGCTGGGCTTCTCACCGGCTGATTTATCTGCTGGGGATCCCGAACACCGATAAATCTCTGCTAGGGCTCATCTCCACGGCAGCCCTGCTGGGGTCTGGGATTCTCTCTCTCTCTCATCCTCCTGCCCGCCCCGCATTCAGTCTGATAAATGACTTCAAGCTGAATAAATACCCTAAAAGTGCTTTTTTAATTACGCATTAGATCACCTGCATGCACTTTAGGACTTTTAAATGTTTATATTGTTGCATTTTAAAAACGGCAAAAGTGTTTCTTTGATTCATTGATTTCTCTGTATCCTCTCTCGTCATTCTCCTTGCTCCTGTGTCATTGAGAAAAGAGAGTTAGTGGTTGGCAGTAATACACTTTATTTTTCCCTAGCCCCAACCTTCATCCATTTGCTGGACTCCTGTTTTCACTGGTACCGGGACTCCTGTAATAATCTGCTTTATGTTCATTTGTATTATATTGGCCTGTCTGTCTGGTCTGTATTATATTGGCCTTTCTGTCTGGTACTGGGACTCCTGTATTATATTGGCCTTTCTGTCTGGTACCGGGACTCCTGTATTATATTGGCCTTTCTGTCTGGTACCGGGACTCCTGTATTATATTGGCCTTTCTGTCTGGTACCGGGACTCCTGTATTATATTGGCCTTTCTGTCTGGTACGGGACTCCTGTATTATATTGGCCTTTCTGTCTACCGGGGTATTATATTACTGTCTGGTACCGGGACTCCTGTATTATATTGGCCTCTGTCTGACTCCTGTATTATATTGGCCTTTCTGTCTGGTACCTGGGACTCCTGTATTATATTGGCCTTTCTGTCTGGTACCTGGGGACTCCTGTATTATATTGGCCTGTCTGTCTGGTACCGGGACTCCTGTATTATATTGGCCTTTCTGTCTGGTACTGGGACTCCTGTATTATATTGGCCTTTCTGTCTGGTACCGGGACTCCTGTATTATATTGGCCTTTCTGTCTGGTACCGGGACTCCTGTATTATATTGGCCTGTCTGTCTGGTACCGGGACTCCTGTATTATATTGGCCTTTCTGTCTGGTACCGGGACTCCTGTATTATATTGGCCTTTCTGTCTACCGGGACTCCTATTATATTGGCCTTTCTCTGGTCGGGACTCCTGTATTATATTGGCCTGTCTGTCTGGTACCGGGACTCCTGTATTATATTGGCCTGTCTGTCTGGTACCGGGACTCCTGTATTATATTGGCCTTTCTGTCTGGTACTGGGACTCCTGTATTATATTGGCCTGTCTGTCTGGTACTGGGACTCCTGTATTATATTGGCCTTTCTGTCTGGTACCGGGACTCCTGTATTATATTGGCCTGTCTGTCTGGTACCGGGACTCCTGTATTATATTGGCCTTTCTGTCTGGTACCGGGACTCCTGTATTATATTGGCCTGTCTGTCTGTGTCTTTATGACAAACTTTAACTCCACCCCAGCAGTAAATTAATTTACTTGAACAATGCCCTGGGCTTCACCCTCCCTGTTGGGATTGTAAACACAATCACAAGTGCATTTTTTTACTTAATTAATTTACCGTTTTCTTGTTTACAAGAAATGTATGCAGTAACAATTAGCAGGTAATAGATGCAGAGTGGAGGGAATTTGATATCCATCACAGTCAGTTGTTGTCCAGCTGCTGTGTAGTCAGTTGTTGTCCAGCTGCAGTGTAGTCAGTTGTTGTCCAGCTGCTGTGTAGTCAGTTGTTGTCCAGCTTCTGTGTAGTCAGTTGTTGTCCAGCTGCAGTGTAGTCAGTTGTTGTCCAGCTGCAGTGTAGTCAGTTGTTGTCCAGCTGCTGTGTAGTCAGTTGTTGTCCAGCTGCTGTGTAGTCAGTTGTTGTCCAGCTGCAGTGTAGTCAGTTGTTGTCCAGCTGCAGTGTAGTCAGTTGTTGTCCAGCTGCTGTGTAGTCAGTTGTTGTCCAGCTGCAGTTGTTGTCCAGCTGCTGTGTAGTCAGTTGTTGTCCAGCTGCAGTGTAGTCAGTTGTTGTCCAGCTGCTGTGTAGTCAGTTGTTGTCCAGCTGCAGTGTAGTCAGTTGTTGTCCAGCTAGTCAGTTGTCCAGCTGCAGTGTAGTCAGTTGTTGTCCAGCCAGCTGTCCAGTGTTAGTCAGTTGTTGTCCAGCTGCTGTGTAGTCAGTTGTTGTCCAGCTGCAGTGTAGTCAGTTGTTGTCAGTTGTTGTCCAGCTGCTGTGTAGTCAGTTGTTGTCCAGCTGCCAGTTGTTGTCCAGCTGCTGTGTAGTAGTTGTTGTCCAGCTCACAGTTGTTGTCCAGCCAGTGTAGTCAGTTGTTGTCCAGCTGCAGTGTAGTCAGTTGTTGTCCACCTGCAGTGTAGTCAGTTGTTGTCCAGCTGCAGTGTAGTCAGTTGTTGTCCAGCTGCAGTGTAGTCAGTTGTTGTCCAGCTGCAGTGTAGTCAGTTGTTGTGTAGTGTAGTCAGTCAGTTGTTGTCCAGCTGCAGTGTAGTCAGTTGTTGTCCTGTAGTGTAGTCACAGTGTGTAGTCAGCTGTAGTGTCCAGCTGTAGTGTAGTCAGTGTTGTCCAGCTGCAGTGTAGTAGTCAGTGACCAGCTGCAGTGTAGTCAGTGTTGTCCGCCAGCTGTGGTCCCCAGTAGTGTAGTCAGTCGGTAGTGTAGTCAGTGACCCAACGGTAGTGTAGTGACCCAGCAGTAGTGTAGTCAGTGACCCAGCAGTAGTGTAGTGTGACCCAGTCAGCTGTGAGCCAGACCCAGCGGTAGTGTAGTCAGTGACCCAGCGGTAGTGTAGTCAGTGTGTAGTCAGTGACCCAGCGGTAGTGTAGTCAGTGACCCAGCGGTAGTGTAGTCAGTGACCCAGCTGCAGTGTAGTCAGTAGTCCAGCTGTAGTGTAGTCAGTTGTTGTCCAGCTGCAGTGTAGTCAGTCGTCCAGCTGCAGTGTTGTCAGTGGTCAGCCAACGGTAGTGTAGTCAGTGACCCAACGGTAGTGTAGTCACTGACCCAGCGGTAGTGTAGTCAGTGACCCAGCTGTAGTGTAGTCAGTGACCCAACGGTAGTGTAGTCAGTGACCCAACGGTAGTGTAGTCAGTGACCCAACGGTAGTGTAGTCAGTGAGCCAGCTGTAGTGTAGTCAGTGACCCAGCTGTAGTGTAGTCAGTGACCCAGCAGTAGTGTAGTCAGTGACCCAACGGTAGTGTAGTCAGTGACCCAACGGTAGTGTAGTCAGTGACCCAGCTGTAGTGTAGTCAGTGACCCAACGGTAGTGTAGTCAGTGACCCAACGGTAGTGTAGTCAGTGACCCAGCTGTAGTGTAGTCCGTGACCCAACGGTAGTGTAGTCAGTGACAAAGCTGTAGTGTAGTCAGTGACAAAGCTGTAGTGTAGTCAGTGACAAAGCTGTAGTGTAGTTAGTGACCCAACGGTAGTATCGTCAATGACCCAACGGTAGTGTAGTCACTGACCCAATGGTAGTGTAGTCACTGACCCAATGGTAGTGTAATCAGTGGTAGTGTAATCAGTGACCCAACGGTAGTGTAGTTAGTGACCCAATGGTAGTGTAGTCACTGACCCAGCGGTAGTGTAGTCAGTGGTCCTCCAGCTGCACCAACCACCACCACCACGGCTAATATGAAGGTATTTCAGTCCTCCCTGCAACTCTCTCTCCTCAGACCCGCCTGTTTGCTCAGTCAAGATTATATATACCCACGATCCATTGCCTGCCTCACAGCCGCTCATGGAGGTCTATGATAACAGACTTTGTGATTTATGGTCTGCTGTGAAAGCAGAACTTGATGAGATTTAAACAATTTCATAGCACAAGTGTTTCTCTGCGAGGGCCTCCTGATCTGTGGTGGCGTGGCGGACAGTAAATCACCTTCATATATCTGAGAGCTCAGCGAAGCAGTGCAATTACTGGTCGAGAAGGCTACTTTTGATTTCATTTTTATCCCTGGGTTTGTCTATTTTATTCTCTGCCTGTCATGCAGACACTCACCTTCATAAGTCCTGCTGTAGAGAGGGAGGGAGAGAAGAAAGGAAGGGAATGAGAGAGAGAGAGAGAGAGAGAGGTAGTGAAGTAGGCAGATAGAGAGGGAGGTAGAGCCAATTTGAAGATAAGAGGCTGCAAATGATAAATGTAAATGTAATGTAAATGTAGAGCGGGGGAAGTAGGGAGATAGAAAGGGGGAAGTAGGGAGATAGAGAGGGAGGTAGAGAGGGGGAAGGAAGGAGAGAGAGAGGTAGGGAAGTAGGCAGATAGAGAGGGAGGTAGAGAGGGGGAAGGAAGGAGAGAGAGAGGTAGGGAAGTAGGCAGATAGAGAGGGGGAAGTAGGGAGATAGAGAGGGGGGAGTAGGGAGGGAGAGTAGGGAGGAGAGGGGGAAGGAAGGAGAGAGAGAGGTAGGGAAGTAGGCAGATAGAGAGGGAGGTAGAGCGGGGGAAGTAGGGAGATAGAGAGGGGGAAGTAGGGAGATAGAGAGGGAGGTAGAGAGGGGGAAGGAAGGAGAGATAGAGGTAGGGAAGTAGGGGGATAGAGAGGGAGGTAGAGAGAGGGGAAGTAGGGAGATAGAGAGGGGGGAAGTAGGGAGATAGAGAGGGGGAAGTAGGGAGACAGAGAGGGAGGTAGAGCAGGGGAAGGAAGGAGCATGAGAGGAAGGCTATCTCTCTCGTGCAGATTTTTGAAAAACAACAACATGATGTCACGAGCCAGCACACCGGTTCAACAACATGATGTCACTAGCCAACACACCAGTTCAACAACACGATGTCACGAGCCACTGTACCAGTTCAACAACATGATGTCACGAGCCAGCACACCGGTTCAACAACATGATGTCACTAGCCAACACACCAGTTCAACAACACGATGTCACGAGCCAACACACCGGTTCAACAACATGATGTCACTAGCCAACACACCAGTTCAACAACATGATGTCACGATCCAGCACACCGGTTCAACAACATGATGTCACGAGCCACTGTACCAGTTCAACAACATGATGTCACGAGCCAGCACACCAGTTCAACAACATGATGTCACTAGCCAACACACCGGTTCAACAACATGATGTCACGAGCCAGTATACCGGTTCAACAACATGATGTCACGAGCCAGCACACCAGTTCAACAACATGATGTCACTAGCCAACACACCGGTTCAACAACATGATGTCACTAGCCAGCACACCAGTTCAACAACATGATGTCACGATCCAGCACACCGGTTCAACAACATGATGTCACGAGCCACTGTACCAGTTCAACAACATGATGTCACGAGCCAGCACACCAGTTCAACAACATGATGTCACTAGCCAACACACCGGTTCAACAACATGATGTCACTAGCCAGCACACCGGTTCAACAACATGATGTCACTAGCCAACACACCGGTTCAACAACATGATGTCACTAGCCACCGTACCGGTTCAACAACAAGATATCACGAGCCACCGTACCGGTTAAACAACATGATGTCACGAGCCACCGTACCGGTTCAACAACATGATGTCACGAGCCACCGTACTGGTTCAACAACATGATGTCACTAGCCAACACACCGGTTCAACAACATGATGTCACTAGCCACCGTACCGGTTCAACAACAAGATATCACGAGCCACCGTACCGGTTAAACAACATGATGTCACGAGCCACCGTACCGGTTCAACAACATGATGTCACGAGCCACCGTACTGGTTAAACAACATGATGTCACGAGCCACCGTACCGGTTCAACAACATGATGTCACGAGCCACCGTACCGGTTCAACAACACGATGTCACGAGCCAGCATACCGGTTCAACAACATGATGTCACGAGCCACCGTACCGGTTAAACAACATGATGTCACGAGCCACCGTACCGGTTCAACAACATGATGTCACGAGCCACCGTACTGGTTCAACAACATGATGTCACGAGCCACCGTACCGGTTCAACAACATGATGTCACGAGACAGCGTACCAATTCAACAACATGATTTCACGAGCCAGCACACCGATTCAACATGATGTCACGAGCCAGCATACCGGTTCAACAACATGATGTCACGAGCCACTGTACCGGTTCAACAACATGATGTCACGGGTCACCGTACCGGTTCAACAACATGATGTCACGAGCCAGCACACCGGTTCAACAACATGATGTCACGAGCAACCGGATCGGTTCAACAACATGATGTCACGAACCACAGTACCGGTTCAACAACATGATGTCACGAGCCACCGTACTGTTGGAGCAACATGATATCACGAGCCAACGTACCGGTTCAACAACATGAGGTCACGAGCCACAGTACTGGTTCAACAACATGATGTCACGAGCCACCGTACCGGTTCAACAACATGATGTCACGAGCCACAGTACCGGTTCAACAACATGATGTCACGAACCACAGTACCGGTTCAACAACATGATGTCACGAGCCACCGTACTGTTGGAGCAACATGATATCACGAGCCAACGTACTGGTTCAACAACTTGATGTCTTGAGCCACCGTACTGATTCAATAACATGATGTCACGAGCCAGCGTACCGTTCAACAACATGATGTCACGAGCCACCGTACCCGGTTAAACAACATGATGTCACGAGCCACCGTACGGTTCAACAACATGATGTCACGAGCCACCACCGGTTCAACAACATGAGGTCACGAGCCACAGTACTGGTTCAACAACATGATGTCACGAGCCACCGTACCGGTTCAACAACATGATGTCACGAGCCACAGTACCGGTTCAACAACATGATGTCACGAACCACAGTACCGGTTCAACAACATGATGTCACGAGCCACCGTACTGTTGGAGCAACATGATATCACGAGCCACCGTACCGGTTCAACAACATGAGGTCACGAGCCACAGTACTGGTTCAACAACATGATGTCACGAGCCACCGTACCGGTTCAACAACATGATGTCACGAGCCACAGTACCGGTTCAACAACATGATGTCACGAACCACAGTACCGGTTCAACAACATGATGTCACGAGCCACCGTACTGTTGGAGCAACATGATATCACGAGCCAACGTACCGGTTCAACAACTTGATGTCTTGAGCCACCGTACTGATTCAATAACATGATGTCACGAGCCAGCGTACCGGTTCAACAACATGATGTCACGAGCCACCGTACCGGTTAAACAACATGATGTCACGAGCCACCGTACTGGTTCAACAACATGATGTCACGAGCCACCGTACCGGTTCAACAACATGATGTCACGAGACAGCGTACCAATTCAACAACATGATTTCACGAGCCAGCACACCGATTCAACATGATGTCACGAGCCAGCATACCGGTTCAACAACATGATGTCACGAGCCACTGTACCGGTTCAACAACATGATGTCACGAGTCACCGTACCGGTTCAACAACATGATGTCACGAGCCAGCACACCGGTTCAACAACATGATGTCACGAGCAACCGGATCGGTTCAACAACATGATGTCACGAGCCACAGTACAGGTTCAACAACATGATGTCACGAGCCACAGTACAGGTTCAACAACATGATGTCACGAGCCACAGTACAGGTTCAACAACATGATGTCACGAGCCACAGTACAGGTTCAACAACATGATGTCAAGAGCCACCGTACCGGTTCAACAACATGATGTCACGAGCCAGCACACCGGTTCAACAACATGATGTCACGAGCAACCGGATCGGTTCAACAACATGATGTCACGGGCCTCCGTACCGGTAAAACAACATGATGTCACGAGCCACAGTACTGGTTCAACAACATGAGGTCACGAGCCACAGTACTGGTTCAACAACATGATGTCACGAGCCACCGTACCGGTTCAACAACATGATGTCACGAGCCACAGTACCGGTTCAACAACATGATGTCACGAACCACAGTACCGGTTCAACAACATGATGTCACGAGCCACCGTACCGGTTCAACAACATGAGGTCACGAGCCACAGTACTGGTTCAACAACATGATGTCACGAGCCACCGTACCGGTTCAACAACATGATGTCACGAGCCACAGTACCGGTTCAACAACATGATGTCACGAACCACAGTACCGGTTCAACAACATGATGTCACGAGCCACCGTACTGTTGGAGCAACATGATATCACGAGCCAACGTACCGGTTCAACAACTTGATGTCTTGAGCCACCGTACTGATTCAATAACATGATGTCACGAGCCAGCGTACCGGTTCAACAACATGATGTCACGAGCCAGCATACCGGTTCAACATGATGTCACGAGCCAGCATACCGGTTCAACAACATGATGTCACGAGCCACAGTACAGGTTCAACTACATGATGTCACGAGCCACAGTACAGGTTCAACAATATGATGTCACGAGCCACCGTACCGGTTCAACAACACGATGTCACGAGCCACCGTACCGGTTCAACAACATTATGTCACGAGCCACAGTACCGGTTCAACAACATGATGTCACGAGCCAGCATACCGGTTCAACAACATGATGTCACGAGCCACCGTACCGGTTCAACAACATGATGTCACGAGCCACCGTACCGGTTCAACAACATGATGTCACGAGCCACCGTACCGGTTCAACAACATGATGTCACGAGCCACCGTACTGATTCAATAACATGATGTCAGGAGCCAGCATACCGGTTCAACAACATAATGTCACGAGCCACCGTACCAGTTCAACAACATAATGTCACGAGCCAGCATACCGGTTCAACAACATGATGTCACGAGCCACAGTACTGGTTCAACAACATGATGTCACAAGCCACCGTACCGGTTCAACAACATGATGTCACAAGCCACCGTACTGGTTCAACAACATGATGTCACAAGCCACCGTACTGTTGGAACAAAATGTTGTAATTAAACTGTGTTGGGCACTACTTTCTCTGTGCCTGTGTATCTGTCTGCCTGCCTTCCTTACTGTCTGTCTGTCTCACACTGGAACAGGAGGGGGAGGATGTGTGTAGCTCGTTGGGCTGTGATTTACGATATGTTGTGGAGATGACAGCGTTATCGTTGCAGCCTGGAAATAAAAAATGCAGAAAAAAATGGCTTTTGGAAGGTTGTTCTGACTCGGGTCACGGAGCCTGAAAAATTATAACAAAAATAGACACATTAGCTTTTTCCATGGTTGTCCGTCATTCCAATGAACACTTGAAGTAATTGATAGATTGGTTTGTGTTTGGCCTGTGTAGTATGTGTCTGTATGTGACAGAATGAAGTGTGTTTACACAGTACTATGAATATGTGTGTATACAGTACCGGTCTTTGTACCATACGTACAATACAGTGCTGTCGGACTACAGTGTGTGTTCTGGGGTTAGGAGTGTGTGAGTAGGACTGTGTCTGTGTCTTTAGGTGTATATATGAGGAGTGCATCTGTAGGCTTCCAGAAAACATCAAGAGATCTCATTATTTCCACAGATTTTCTGATCTCTCCATACGCCCCGAGTCAAAATTAGTTTCCATTCCTTCTGTGATCTCCCTTGACTGAAGCTCTTGTAAGTAAAAAAAAATGGGGCCTGAGTCAAACACACACACACACACACACACACACACACACACACACACACACACACACACACACACACACACACACACACACACACACACACACACACACACACACACACACACACACACACACACACACACACACACACACACACACACACACACACACAGCCACATCTCTGAGTTAAACACACACAAACTCACACTTCATACAGCCACATCTCTGAGTTAAACACACACAAACTCACACTTCATACAGCCACATCTCTGAGTTAAACACACACAAACTCACACTTCATACAGCCACATCTCTGAGTTAAGCATTGCTAAGTAACCTTCACATTTCACTCGTGTGAAGAGATAATTTCCTTTAAGTTTCAGATGTCACTTATTTTCGTGCCGCTCTTTTTGGTGGGTCTTCTTCAAATGTGTCCCGCCGTCTAATTGCATAGGAAACATTCCAGACAAGGCGGCTGTGTGACAGGCCTGCTCCCCGACTCTTCAATTATTAAACATCCTACCCATCCATCCAGCCAACACACACACACACACACTGTGTTGGAAAACAGCTCTGATTTTAGCTATAGCCTCTAATCGGAACAGAAAGCCTCATGATATGTCACACTTCTGAGCCTCTCTCCGTGTGTGTGTGTGTGTGTGTGTGTGTGTGTGTGTGTGTGTGTGTGTGTGTGTGTGTGTGTGTGTGTGTGTGTGTGTGTGTGTGTGTGTGTGTGTGTGTGTGTGTGTGTGTGTGTGTGTGTGTGTGTGTGAGAGAGAGGGGGGGGGGGGATCATACAGTATGTTTGCTGGAGTGGAACGGGAAAGAAGGACAGGAATCTCAAGTGATTGAAGAAATGTCTCATCCAACATGATGCTGGGAGGAGTTGGCATGACAACTGTCCTTGAATTTAGTGGACAAATTCAACACTAGGTGAGGTCAACTCTAACAAGTCTGTACATTATACCGTACAATAGCTTACACTTTCAGTTTAATGGCTGCTTATGACATTGTTTATTAATGTTACATACTTGTATCTCATTCAGATATCAATAGTGTTTCCAACAGCGGAATAAACTGTAGGGAATAACTACTCCCAGCCTGCATCAGTGATCACCTTACATTAAGACTGGAGTCGTTACCGGCCTAAGTGCTGTCCATTATTCTAACCAGACTGGATGGAACACCACTAATATGTTACTCATATATTTTATTAAACTAGCCTGTATAATCTTAATGGTTATGGACATGGTAGATGGTACACAGATTCAGTCAGCCCAGCAGTGGAAAGGTCATAGCTGAATAAGGAACATTCTGAAGCGTGTACAAAGCCTTATACTTCACTACAATACAACTACATGTTTTCGCTTTACTTTAAATGACCCTTTGTGATTCTGAGAGGCATTCAAATGAAAAGGTCGTCCGAGGGGCTTTTTAAAAACAAACCTAGACCTATTATCATCTAAGAGTTGGTGATACGGGCGATTAACTTCCTGTAGTGAGACGACCTTTGCTTGTTTAACACTGTTGTGTGTCTGTGTGTGTGTGTGTGTTTAATACTACACTTTGCACAGGCAGGGTAGTAGTGTCTTCTAGTACTACAACCTTCACTTTATGCACTGAGCAAAACAACCACAAATAGTTGCTGGTCTTATGATCAGCAATCATATGATCCATTCACTGGAGTAGAACTGGAGAATCATTAAAGGAACACTCTAACAAAGTGTATCTTGCTGTGTGTGTGTGTGTGTGTGTGTGTGTGTGTGTGTGTGTGTGTGTGTGTGTGTGTGTGTGTGTGTGTGTGTGTGTGTGTGTGTGTGTGTGTGTGTGTGTGTGTGTGTGTGTGTGTGTGTGTGTGTGTGTGTGTGTGTGTGTGTGTGTACGTGTGTATATGTGTGTGTGTGCGTGTACGTGTACGTGTGTATATGTGTGTGTGTGCATGTATGTGTGTGTGCGTGTGTATGTGTGTGTGCGTGTGTACGTGTGTATATGTGTGTGTGTGTGCGTGTGTCACACACCGATTTGTTTTATTCAAGATTTGACTTGACTTGCTAGGCACTAAGTTTTTCTTTGTCAAAAACATGCAACTATAATTTGTTTTAGGCTTTTAAATGTTCCTCTGCTACGTAGTCAACTTTGCTACTATTGACGTTTAAACTGTAGTTTAACTTTGAATAAGAGAATTGTCTTTGTGTCTAAATTAGAACATTGTGTCTGTTTGCCATTGTAAATAGTAACTGTTATTTTATTTTGGTATTGTTAGTCAGTGTCTCCACCTCATTTTCTGTCTCTTGTTTTGCATCTTTGTTTTTCAGGATGTTTATGTTCATAACCTCGAACATCAGAGGAATGAAGCACAAAATGCCATTACAGTATTATGAAAAATGTGTCAGGCCAGTATTAAATGTTGACTCAAATAAATGTATAACTTCTGTCTCGTCTGATCTCGAAAAGCAGTGCAAGTGCTAAAGGAAATATGATGAAAAAAAGTTTCACGCTCACACACACAAAATAAAGATCTTTTATATAGACCCAAAGAGAAAACATTTCAAAAGACATGTCTTTTGCAAGTGCAAAGAGTAGCAATGGTGTCAAGAGAAAACAAAACAGAAAGCTTGTTTCTTCTAACAATTGCTTTAAGCTACAAAACCTCCTAGAGTCCCTAGCCTCCCCTCACTGTCAAGATACTCTCTCCTTTTCCCTCATTCTTCCTCACTTTTCCTCTCCCTATCTTCCCCTCCTCTCTCTTCCCCCCCCCATCTCTTTCTCCCTCTCTCCTTCTTTCTCTCTCCCCCAACACCCCCCCTCTCCCTCGTTACTCTCCAAGGCCCAGTACTCGGTCACTCCGTGTACTCCTTGGGCCCTGATAGGTTGTAGTCTGATGCTTAGCAACAGCATTCCTGTGCCTTAAGTAGCAGTAAGCCGCTGGCTGAACCCTTTGATGTGGCTGTCAGGCCCCATTTATTTCCTTTTAGCACTTTGTCTGCTTGTCCAGATGCAGGGGCAGATAAAAGGAGGCTAGTGTTTACATCACTAGACCCCTACAACGTAACCTTGCTCGCTCTGATTACATTGTATCGCTGGTCAGTCTTAAGGAGGGAGGTCGAGGTGAGGCGAGAGGTAGGGAGGAATCTACCTCCCTCCTTACGAACAGGGCACTCCATTCAGAGATATGCCTGAGACTCAATTGACACTCTAGTGTACTTTGTTGTGCACTGTATTTGAACATAACATTTGGCGCTGTTTGCCAAAGGCTCTGTCCAGTGTATGGTTTTGACTCTGCCTATCTGAGAAACACCTGACTTCACCACAATACTGATATAGACATAATGTTGGGTCTGAGGAACATATTAATCAAATATTCTACATGTCCTCATCTCGATGTTCTCCTCCCTCTCTCTCTTTCTCTCTCTCTCTCTCTCTCTCTCTCTCTCTCTCTCTCTCTCTCTCTCTCTCTCTCTCTCTCTCTCTCTCTCTCTCTCTCTCTCTCTCTCTCTCTCTCTCTCTCTCTCTCTCTCTCCCTCTCGCTCATTCTCTCTTGCTCTCTCTCTCTCTCTCTCTCTCTCTCTCTCTCTCTCTCTCTCTCTCTCTCTCTCTCTCTCTCTCTCTCTCTCTCTCTCTCTCTCTCTCTCTCTTGTCCCTATTGGGAGTAGAGCTGCTATGTACACTGTCCTCTGTTCAGAACCATTATCAGAGAGATTTCTGCCGTCCTTCTCCCCAGCCTATAATCTGTGTCATATTATCCTAAACTGTGTTGATAACTCACACAGCACAGACTACAACGATGTGAACACAGCATATGCCTTGGGCATACTACTCTGGACAGCACAGATAGATGGGAAGGAGGGAGGGAGAGAGAGAGATTAAAGGGAGGCTCTTAAATAGATGACACTGCAGCACCCCCCTCTGCTCAGTGCAGGAACAGCTACGAGAGAGAGACAGAGAGCGAGACAGCCCGAGAGAGAGCGACAGGGAGAGGCTGGTAGCTATAATGACTTGTAGTCCACAGTGTCTCCTCCTCTGTGTGTTTTAAACATTATGTATGTTTTCTTTTAGCATTCCTCAGTGTTAATGTGATCTCAGGCCCTCTTCAATCTATTGGCTTCTTATTTCTCTGAAGCTCCTTTTTGATCTGAATATGCAGCATAGATTTTTGTTATAATATTACATCTATTATTCCAGTTTGCCAAAGGCACACGAAGTCCTAGCTAGGTATTACTGGACCTATTGAGCCTCATAGTCAGTTATTACTTGCTGACATGAGACAAAACACGTTGAAAACATGGAATGGGCAGTGTCAGGGTAGCAGGGGAGGGAGAGAGTGAAAGAAGGGGGTAAAGAAAGACAGTGTAAGGGTAGCAGGGGAGGGAGAGAGTGAAATAAGGGGGTAAAGAAAGACAGTGTCAGAGTAGCAGGGGAGGGAGAGAGTGAAATAAGGGGGTAAAGAAAGACAGTGTCAGGGTAGCAGGGGAGGGAGAGAGTGAAAGAAGGGGGTAAAGAAAGACCGTGTCAGAGTAGCAGGGGAGGGAGAGAGTGAAAGAAGGGGGGTAAAGAAAGACCGTGTCAGAGTAGCAGGGGAGGGAGAGAGTGAAAGAAGGGGGGTAAAGAAAGACCGTGTCAGAGTAGCAGGGGAGGGAGAGAGTGAAAGAAGGGGGTAAAGAAAGACCGTGTCAGAGTAGCAGGGGAGGGAGAGAGTGAAAGAAGGGGGGGTAAAGAAAGACCGTGTCAGAGTAGCAGGGGAGGGAGGAGTGAAAGAAGGGGGGTAAAGAAAGACCGTGTCAGAGTAGCAGGGGAGGGAGAGAGTGAAAGAAGGGGGGTAAAGAAAGACCGTGTCAGTAGCAGGGGAGGGAGAGAGTGAAAGAAGGGGGGTAAAGAAAGACCGTGTCAGAGTAGCAGGGGAGGGAGAGAGTGAAATAAGGGGGTAAAGAAAGACAGTGTCAGGGTAGCAGGGGAGGGAGAGAGTGAAAGAAGGGGGGTAAAGAAAGACAGTGTCAGGGTAGCAGGGGAGGGAGAGAGTGAAAGAAGGGGGTAAAGAAAGACAGTGTAAGGGTAGCAGGGGAGGAGAGAGTGAAAGAAGGGGGTAAAGAAAGACAGTGTCAGGGTAGCAGGGGAGGGAGAGAGTGAAAGAAGGGGGGGTAAAGAAAGACCGTGTCAGAGTAGCAGGGGAGGGAGAGAGTGAAAGAAGGGGGGTAAAGAAAGACCGTGTCAGAGTAGCAGGGGAGGGAGAGAGTGAAAGAAGGGGGTAAAGAAAGACCGTGTCAGAGTAGCAGGGGAGGGAGAGAGTGAAATAAGGGGGTAAAGAAAGACAGTGTCAGGGTAGCAGGGGAGGGAGAGAGTGAAAGAAGGGGTAAAGAAAGACAGTGTCAGGGTAGCAGGGGAGGGAGAGAGTGAAAGAAGGGGGTAAAGAAAGACAGTGTAAGGGTAGCAGGGGAGGGAGAGAGTGAAAGAAGGGGGTAAAGAAAGACAGTGTCAGGGTAGCAGGGGAGGGAGAGAGTGAAAGAAGGGGGGTAAAGAAAGACAGTGTCAGGGTAGCAGGGGAGGGAGAGAGTGAAAGAAGGGGGTAAAGAAAGACAGTGTCAGGGTAGCAGGGGAGGGAGAGAGTGAAAGAAGGGGGGTAAAGAAAGACAGTGTCAGGCTAGCAGGGGAGGGAGAGAGTGAAAGAAGGGGGTAAAGAAAGACAGTGTAAGGGTAGCAGGGGAGGGAGAGAGTGAAAGAAGGGGGTAAAGAAAGACAGTGTAAGGGTAGCAGGGGAGGGAGAGAGTGAAAGAAGGGGGTAAAGAAAGACAGTGTCAGGGTAGCAGGGGAGGGAGAGAGTGAAAGAAGGGGGTAAAGAAAGACAGTGTAAGGGTAGCAGGGGAGGGAGAGAGTGAAAGAAGGGGGTAAAGAAAGACAGTGTAAGGGTAGCAGGGGAGGGAGAGAGTGAAAGAAGGGGGTAAAGAAAGACAGTGTCAGGGTAGCAGGGGAGGGAGAGAGTGAAAGAAGGGGGTAAAGAAAGACAGTGTCAGGGTAGCAGGGGAGGGAGAGAGTGAAAGAAGGGGGGTAAAGAAAGACAGTGTCAGGGTAGCAGGGGAGGGAGAGAGTGAAAGAAGGGGGGTAAAGAAAGACAGTGTCAGGGTAGCAGGGGAGGGAGAGAGTGAAAGAAGGGGGGTAAAGAAAGACAGTGTCAGGGTAGCAGGGGAGGGAGAGAGTGAAAGAAAGGGGGGTAAAGAAAGACAGTGTCAGGGTAGCAGGGGAGGGAGAGAGTGAAAGAAGGGGGGGGTAAAGAAAGACAGAAAGCCTGGTAGAGAGAGGGAGAGAAAGAGGAATAGATTGAGAGGACAGAGATTATTGGAAAAAGAGAGAGGGAGAACTGGCTGATGAATGTTCTGCAAGTGGGGTGATGGTGGATAGGGGAGGAGGGGTAGAGGGAAGGGAGGGTGGATGTTTGATCAGTTGACGTGGCATGAGGTGGTAGGGAGGGAGAAGGGGCGTAGAGGGCGTCAGGTGCAGCTGGAGGGGGATCACAGCAATGCTCTGATGTGGACAATGGACCACTCTTGGGGTGCCGCACCTGATTGCCATCCCTGCCGACCCGTAAGGAGGGGCCACCCCAGAACTTTGCCTCCTATCCAACCACTACCCCCCGACCCTCATCTCAGTCTGTGGGTGGTGACTGGTAGGAAGGTCTTTGTGGACAAGCAGCAGGATTAAGAGGGTCTTTGTGGGGTCAGGAGAGGAACACAGGAGCAGGGTTGTTCTCAATTCAGAATGTTTTTTTCAGAATTCAAGGCTTAAGGGTCAGCTTGAGAGTTAAACTAATGCATTCAGGAATATGTAGATTTCCCCATATTGAACAAAATGTAAGTGATTCATGAAATAAATCAGCAAAAAAGAAATGTCCTCTCACTGTCAACTGCATTTATTTTCAGCAAACTTAACATGTGTAAATATTTGTATGAACACAACAAGATTCAACAACTGAGACATAAACTGAACAGGTTCCACAGACGTGTGACTAACAGAAATGGAATAATGTGTCCCTGAACAAAGTGGGGGTCAAAATCAAAAGTAACAGTCCGTATCTGGTGTGGCCACGAGCTGCACTAAGTACTGCAGTGCATCTCCTCCTCATGGACTGCACCAGATTCTCCAGCTCTTGCTGTGAGATGTTACCCCATTCTTCCACCAAGGCACCAGCAAGTTCCTGGACTTTTCTGGGGGGAATGGCCCTAGCCCTCACCCTCCGATCCACAGGTCCCAGACGTGCTCAATGGGATTGAGAACACTGACATTCCTGTCCTGCAGGAAATCACACACAGAACGAGCAGTATGGCTGGTGGCATTGTCATGCTGGAGGGTCATGTCAAGATGAGCCTGCAGGTAGGGTACCACATGAGGGAGGAGGATGTCTCCCCTGTAACGCAGTGTTGAGATTGCCTGCAATGACAACAAGCTCAGTCCGATGATGCTGTGATACACCACCCCAGACCATGACGAACCCTCCACCTCCAAATCGATCCCGCTCCAGAGTACAGGCCTCGGTGTAATGCTAATTCCTTCGACGATAAACGCGAATCCGACCATCACCCCTGGTGAGACAAAACCGCGACTCATCAGTGAAGAGCACTTTTTGCCAGTCCTGTCTGGTCCAGCGACAGTGGGTTTGTGCCCATAGGCGACGTTGTTCCTGGTGATGTCTGGTGAGGACCTGCCTTACAACAGGCCTGCAAGCCCTCAGTCCAGCCTCTCTCAGCCTATTGTGGACAGTCTGACCACTGATGGAGGGATTGTGCGTTTCTGGTGTAACTCGGGCTGTTATTGTTGCCATCCTGTACCTGTCCCGCAGGTGTAATGTTCGGATGTATCGATCCTGTGCAGGTGTTGTTACACGTGGTCTGCCACTGTGAGGATGATCAGCTGTCCGGCTTGTCTCCCTGTTGCGCTGTCTTAGGCGTCTCACAGTACGGACATTGCAATGTATTGCCCTTGCCACATCTGCAGTCCTCATGCCTCCTTGCAGCATGCCTAAGGCATGTTCATGCAGATGAGCAGGGACCCTGGGCAACTTTCTTTTGGTGTTTTTCAGAGTCAGTAGAAAGGCCTCTTTAGTGTCCTAAGTTTTCATAACTATGACCTTAATTGCCTACCGTCTGTAAGCTATTAGTGTCTTAATGACCGTTCCACATCATTAATTGTTTATGGTTAATTGAACAAGCATGGGAAACAGTGTTTAAACCCTTTACAATTAAAATCTGTGATGTTATTTGGATTTGTGAAGATATTATCTTTGAAATACTCTCCTGAAAAAGGGATGTTACTTTCTTTGCTGAGTTTCTAATATCTTAGAATATTTACATACATATTTTGTTTTCCTTGATCATTAATTTAAAGAGTTTTTCCTGAAAATCAATTGTTTCAACAATATCTTATATACATGTACAGTACCAGTCAAAAGTTTGGACAAACCTACTCATTCAAGGTTTTTCTTTATGTTTACTATGTTCTACATTGTAGAATAATAGTGAAGTCATCAAAACTATGGAATAACACATATGGAATCATGTAGTAACCAAAAAATGTTAAATCAAATATATTTGAGATTTGAGATTCTTCAAAGTAGCCACCCGTTGCGTTGATGACAGCTTTGCACACTCTTGCCATTCTCTCAACCAGCTTCATGCGGTAGTCACCTGGAATGCATTTCAATTTACAGGTGTACCTTGTTAAAAGTCAATTTGTGGAGTTTCTTTCCTCCTTAATGTGTTTGAGCCAATCAGTTGTGTTGTGACAAGGTAGTGTTGGTATACAGAAGACATATTTTGGCAAGAACAGCTCAAATAAGCATAGAGAAACGACAGTCCATCATTACTTTAAGACATGAAGGGCAATCAATGCGGAAAATTTCAAGAACTTTTAAAGTTTCTTCAAGTGCAGTCGCAAAAACCATCAAGAGCTATGATGACACTGGCTCTCATGACCGCCTCTGCTGTGGAAGATAAGTTCATTGGAGTTACCAGCCTCAGAAATTGCAGACAAAATAAATGCTTCACAGTTCAAGTAACAGACACATCTCAACTTCAACTGTTCAGAGCAGACTACGTGAATCAGGCCTTCATGGTCGAATTGCTGCAAAGAAACCACTACTAAAGGACACCAATAAGAAGAATAGACTTGCATGGGCCAAGAAACATGAGCAATGGACATTAGACTGGTGGAAATCTGTCTTTTGGTCAGATGAGTCCAATTGTGAGATTCCAGGTGAAGCTGGTCGAGAGAATGCCAAGAGTGTGCAAAGCTGTCATCAAGACAAATCGTGGTTACTATGAATATTCTAAAATCTATTTAGATTATTTTAACACTATTTTGGTTACTATTTGATTCCATATGTGTTATTTCATATTTTTAATATCTTCACTATTATTATACAATGTAGAAAATAGTCAAAATGAAGAAAAACCCTTGAATGAGTAGGTGTGTCCAACCTTTTGACTGGTACTGTATATAACGACATGTTTGATATTTTATGTGCGACACGTATTTGTATAGACTACACCTCATGTAGAATAGAAGAGGCGTTTGAAAATCACTGAATTCGGTTATATTTCCTTCAAATCAAATTGGAATTCTGTATCTTGTTTACTACTTCATTTCAAATTCAAGAATTAAATTGAAATTTGAGACATTTTCAATTAAATTTTGAATGAAGCACAACCTTGCAGAGGCCAGGGTGGGTGATCTCACAGGCAGGACAGGAAATGCACCAGGCAGGCAGATTTCTCTGAGGCTCTACGGGCTGCCTCTCAGACCATAGAATTGGAACTGGGTAGCACGGGCGATCACATTCACTCCCGTTCAAATCAATGGTTAGTTGTTCTATCAGTTGTAATTCTATGTCTAAGGCGCAGACCTATTATGTAGTCAGAACCTAATGACTGGGGGATGTTAGGATATAAAGGACACTACTGACACATTGAAGAGCTAAGAGCAGAGACTTCCAGTACCTCCAATACTACTTTGAATACTTGTCAGATGTGGTACAGTAGAATACTACCTTGAATAGTTGTGAGATGTGGTACAGTAGAATACTACATTGAATAGTTGTGAGATGTGGTACAGTAGAATACTACCTTGAATAGTTGTGAGATGTGGTACAGTAGAATACTACCTTGAATAGTTGTGAGATGTGGTACAGTAGAATACTACCTTAAAGCTGTGGTGTGGTACAGTAGAATACTACCTTAAAGCTGTGGTGTGGTACAGTAGAATACTACCTTAAAGCTGTGGTGTGGTACAGTAGAATACTACCTTAAAGCTGTGGTGTGGGTAGTAAAGCTGTGGTGTACAGTAGAATACTACCTTAAAGCTGTGGTGTGGTACAGTAGAATACTACCTTAAAGCTGTGGTGTGGTACAGTAGAATACTACCTTAAAGCTGTGGTGTGGTACAGTAGAATACTACCTTAAAGCTGTGGTGTGGTACAGTAGAATACTACCTTAAAGCTGTGGTGTGGTACAGTAGAATACTACCTTAAAGCTGTGGTGTGGTACAGTAGAATACTACCTTAAAGCTGTGGTGTGGTACAGTAGAATACTACCTTAAAGCTGTGGTGTGGTACAGTAGAATACTACCTTAAAGCTGTGGTACAGTAGAATACTACCTTAAAGGTACAGTAGAATACTACCTTAAAGCTGTGGTGTGGTACAGTAGAATACTACCTTAAAGCTGTGGTGTGGTACAGTAGAATACTACCTTAAAGCTGTGGTGTGGTACAGTAGAATACTACCTTAAAGCTGTGGTGTGGTACAGTAGAATACTACCTTAAAGCTGTGGTGTGGTACAGTAGAATACTACCTTAAAGCTGTGGTGTGGTACAGTAGAATACTACCTTAAAGCTGTGGTGTGGTACAGTAGAATACTACTTAAAGCTGTGGTGTGGTAAAGCTGTGGTGTGGTACAGTAGAATACTACCTTAAAGCTGTGGTGTGGTACAGTAGAATACTACCTTAAAGCTGTGGTGTGGTACAGTAGAATACTACCTTAAAGCTGTGGTGTGGTACAGTAGAATACTACCTTAAAGCTGTGGTGTGGTACAGTAGAATACTACCTTAAAGCTGTGGTGTGGTACAGTAGAATACTACCTTAAAGCTGTGGTGTGTGGTAAAGCTGTGGTGTGGTACAGTAGAATACTACCTTAAAGCTGTGGTGTGGTACAGTAGAATACTACCTTAAAGCTGTGGTGTGGTACAGTAGAATACTACCTTAAAGCTGTGGTGTGGTAGTGGATAAATGGAATGGCATCAAACACCTGCAAACCATATGTTTCATGTATTTGATACCATTCCACCAATTCCACTCCAGTCATTACCACGAACCTGTACTCCCCAATGAAGGTGCCACCAACCTCCTCTGTTACCTATCTAAAACCCAGTGGTGGGTGACTTCATTTACTCACCACTGACAGTGATCAGTGTTTACTCTACAATTATTTTACCACAACATCACTGGTTCTAAGATATAGCACTGTAAAAAAAAAATACTAACTTCAATCACTATAACACTCTAACTACTGACCCCAGAAGATAAATATAAAGTATTATGTCGACGGGATCATTTGTGATGTTTACATTCTAATTCGCTAACCTACCAGTAAGTCATTACATCCAGAACTCGTTGATGTCATTTGTGATGTTTACATTCTAATTCGCTAACCTACCAGTAAGTCATTACATCCAGAACTCGTTGATGTCATTTGTGATGTTTACATTCTAATTCGCTAACCTACCAGTAAGTCATTACATCCAGAACTCATTGATGTCATTTGTCCCAGTGACATTGTGATGTTTACAAGTGTAACTTTACTTTTTCTTCTCGTAATATATGTCATTTGTGATGTTTCATTTACATCCAGAACTCGTTGATGTCATTTGTGATGTTTACATTCCGCTAACCTACCAGTAAGTCATTGACCAGCCCAGGCCTGTACTGGAATGACCTTCTGATTTGTGATGTTTACATTCTGAAAGCACATTATGGGATCATTTTCATTTACATCCATTCTCCTCGCCAATGAAGAATGTGATGTTTACATTCTTTAGCAACCTCCAGTAAGTCATTCTCCAGTTCGTTGATGTCAAGGTTGATGTCATTTGTGATGTAGACTAGAGAATCAGCTAACCTACCAGAGGAATATCAGCACCAAATCCTGATGTCATTTGTGATTTGTCACTTTAGTGATTAAAAGCCAGTAAGTCATTATATCCAGAACCCCCAGCAGGAGACTCGTTGATGTCATTTTTGGAGAGTTTACATTTGATGTGCTAACCTACCAGATAGGACTGCATCATGATCCAGAACTGCCTGTTGATGTTTACATTCATTTGAAGATGGGAACATTCAAGACTAACCTACCAACAGGATGTTTGGGTCGTTGAAGGTGTAAAATGTGAAGTAGTGAGAAGAAGAATAACCTACCAGTAAGTCATTATGACCTGTTTAGAAAACACCCTTTGAATATTGTGACACACTTACTAAAGTCATTAACAGCACCTGTTTAGTCATTATATCCAGCTGAGAGCTCAGAAAACATTTGTGATGTTTAATTCTGAAACATGAAAGTCACCTAGCAGAGATGTTTGGAGAGACAGAGTGGTGATGTCATTTGCCAATCTGTTGGTGTGTGGTCAGATAGCAGTAAGTCATGTTATCCAGGTCTTGGGTTAGATGTCATTTGTGATGTTTACATTCTAAGTGGTAACCTACCAGTAAGTTTGACCCCTACAACAGGTCATGGCTCAGTAGTCATGAGGCATTCGATGCCATAGACCACCCTCCAGCCTTTAAAAGGCCGGAACTCGTTGATGATTTGTGATGTTTACAGAACATCAAAGTAATCTGGCCAGTAAGTCCTGCTTCCCTCACCATGACACAGGAATGAAAGGTGATCTGTCCCACTCTTCTTTTTCTTCCGGCGTCCTGCTTCCCTAACCATGACACAGGAATGAAAGATCATTATAGAGAATCCTGCTTGATGTCACCATGACACAGGAATGAAAGGTGATCTGGCCCTTTGAAGTCATTGCGACACACTTACAAAAAACGGCGTCCTGCTTACCTCACCATGACACAGGAATGAAAGGTGATCTGGCCCGGTGTCCTGCTTCTCTCACCATGACACAGGAATGAAAGGTGATGTCTGTGATGTTTACATCCTGCTTCTCCTAACCACCATGACACAGGAATGAAAGGTGATGTCTGGTGGCGTCCTGCTTCCTCACCATGACACAGGAATGAAAGGTGATCTAGCCCGGCGTCCTGCTTCCCTCACCATGACACAGGAATGAAAGTTGATCTTGCCCGGTGTCCTGCTAACCTCACCATGACACAGGAATGAAAGGTGATCTGGCCCGGCGTCCTGCTTCCCTCACCATGACACAGGAATGAAAGGTGATCTGGATGGCGTCCTGCTTCCCTCACCATGACACAGGAATGAAAGGTGATCTGGCCCGGCGTCCTGCATGTCCTCACCATGACAAAGGAATGAAAGGTGATATGGCCATGGGTCCTGCTTCCTCACCATGACACAGGAATGATTTGTGATGTTTACATCTGGCCCGGCGTCCTGCTTCCCTCACCATGACACAGGAATGAAAGGTGATCTGGCCCGCATCCTAATTCCCTCACCATGACACAGGAATGGAGCTTCAACATTTCCTGTCCTCATTAATATAATACATGGCACTTGGATAATAAGGCACAGCAACGAAACCCCTCTACCTCTCTCCTTATATATATTTATATCTCTGTATCTATCCCCCCTCTCTCTCTCAATTCAATTCAATGGGCTTTATTGGCATGGGAAACGTGTTAACATTGCCAAAGCAAGTGAGGTAGATAATATACAAATTGAAATAAACAATAAAAATGAACAATCTAAATAGTAAAGTGTGACTGTGTGTTTCCTTTCCTCAGGCCCCAGGTGACCCTAAGTCTGAGAGTTCCTCCACGCTCTACACCCCTCTACCCAGAGGCTCTAGAGACGGCAAGAACCACAAAGGTAAATGAAATGTAAAAAAACATGGTAGAGATGTTCTGTCCTCCCTATGTGATGACCTCTCTCTACTCCAGAGAGATCTCTCCTCCCTATGTGATGACCTCTCTCTACTCCAGAGAGATCTCTCCTCCCTATGTGATGACTCTCTCTACTCCAGAGATCTCTCCTCCCTATGTGATGACCCCTCTCTACTCCAGAGAGATCTCTCCTCCCTATGTGATGACCTCTTCTACTCCAGAGAGATCTCTCCTCCATATGTGATGACTCTCTCTACTCCAGAGAGATCTCTCCTCCCTATGTGATGATTTGTCTCTCTACTCCATAGAGATCTCTCCTCCCTATGTGATGATCTCTCTCTACTCCAGAGATCTCTCCTCCATATGTGATGACATTCTACTCCTAACCTACCAGTAAGTCATTCTATCCAGAGAGATCTCTCCTCCCTATGTGATGACTCTCTCTACTCCAGAGAGATCTCTCCTCCCTATGTGATGAGTCTCTCTACTCCAGAGATCTCTCCTCCCTATGATGATGACTAACCTCTCTACTCCAGAGATCTCTCCTCCCTATGTGATGACCTCTCTCTACTCCAGAGAGATCTCTCCTCCCTATGTGATGACTCTCTCTACTCCAGAGAGATCTCTCCTCCCTATGTGATGACTAACCTCTCTCTACTCCAGAGAGATCTCTCCTCCCTATGTGATGACCTCTCTCTACTCCAGAGAGATCTCTCCTCCCTATGTGATGATCTCTCTCTACTCCAGAGAGATCTCTCCTCCCTATGTGATGACCCCTCTCTACTCCAGAGAGATCTCTCCTCCCTATGTGATGATTTCTGATCTCTACTCCATAGAGATCTCTCCTCCCTATGTGATGAGTCTCTCTACTCCAGAGATCTCTCCTCCCTATGTGATGATTCTAATCTCTACCTACCAGAGAGATCTCTCCCTCCCTATGTGATGACCTGTTCTACTCCAGAGAGATCTCTCCTCTCTATGTGATGACCTCATCTCTACTCCAGAGAGATCTCTCCTCTCTATGTGATGACATTCTCTCTCTACCTCCAGAGAGATCTACTCCCTCCCTATGTGATGACCTCTCTCTACTCCAGAGAGATCTCTCCTCCCTATGTGATGACCTCTCTCTACTCCAGAGAGATCTCTCCTCCCTATGTGATGACCTCTCTCTACTCCAGAGATCTCCCCTCTCTATGTGATGACCTCTCTCTACTCCAGAGAGATCTCTCCTCCCTATGTGATGACCTCTCTACTCCAGAGAGATCTCTCCTCCCTATGTGATGACCTCTCTCTACCTCCAGAGAGATCTCTCCTCCCTACTGTGATGACCTCTCTCCCAGAGAGATCTCTCCTCCCTATGTGATGATGTCTCTCTACTCCTGAGAGATCTCTCCTCCCTATGTGATTACCTCTCTACTCCGAGAGATCTCTCCTTCCTATGTGACGACCTCTCTCTACTCCAGAGAGATCTCTCCTCCTATGTGATGATCCAGTCTCTCTACTCCAGACACTGATCATAGAATGAGATAGAGAATGAACAACTTCAGTACAGTGTATATTAATAGACTTCATCTTAATGATGTTCATTAAAGGGAAAGCCCTTTGATAATGAAAACGAATATGCATGTCCAGGGAACACAAGACTAATTCAACAGGATGTTTTCTTCTTATTGATTAACCGGAGTGAGAGAATAGTGGACTTTAGATTTCTATTAGATCATAGTCTGTCTTTTGTCATCTCTTTGAGTTGTTGATGAATGCTGAAGTGTATAATCTAGGTTGAAACTATTGATTTGATGTATGTTTAGGAGTGTGTATGTCAACCCTCCTTGATCTGTTGATGCTAGTCATTGATTATGTCTTATTCCAATCTAATGTGTGGAAGGGATTAACATGTACTGCATTTCTAAAGATGCCCCTGTTTTAGCAGAAAATATGTTTTTTATTATATTGATGGGAAGCATTTGCTATACAATAGCGTTAATATCAGAAGCATACATTTTTTATGCATCTTTCTTACAGTAAATGATGATAATAAACATATCAGTGCATAGGAACAGACACAGAAACTATATTCCATTCTATTTGAAATGTGCTGGTGCTGCTATCTGTTCACCACCGCTGTGTTAGCTACAGGTGTAGGATCTTCATTTGATCAGCCTGTTGTTGCAGGAAATGAAAACTTGTCGTGTATTCAAGATTTAAAAATGCTTCCGAAGTCAGTAGTTTCCTCTAAAATTTTAAATAGATTTTCCCTAACAATTTTTTTGCAAACCTAGAAAAATGACCATTTTATTATAATCCACATAATGATTCACATTTCCTGTTGCTGCCAGATTATTTTCCTGCTGTGAGATACTGGTGAAATGAAGATCCTTCAGCGTGTAGCTGCAGTGGCCAGGGTTGTTCGTGTCTGAGAGATGTTGTGTGAGCAACCCTGAGGCCATGGTACCAGACCTCACAGCAGGGTAGTAGCTTTAAGCATGCTCTTTATCTCTGCCATTCTAAACACTGCCGCTGTGATGACAACCCCCAACTCCATAGAGGGCCAGCTCAAGAGGTCAACAGTGCTTCCCTCACCTGACACACACACACACACACACACACACACACACACACACACATATATAGAAACACATGCACACGCACATGCGCACAGACACACTTACTCACCCATGCACACACACACACCACACACACTCCCCTCCTCCCACCCAGTGCCAAGGACAGATCCATTACACAGTGACTGACCAGCAGATTTCCTTGTGATGTAGGGAGAGGGAAATAAACAGTCCCAAATGAACCCCCTATTCCTTTTATAGTGCACTACTGTTGACCTTTCCTCAGGAAACCCATAGGGGCCCAGGGTGCCATTTGGGACACAGCCAGGGAGAAACTCTGCTTTGTGGCTCTAGGAGGACAGGGAACAATCTATTAAAAGGTGAGAGGATCTAAAAAAACATGTAGAGATATTTCTCCCTCCCCTCCTAGGTCTGGGCCGTAGTCACCATTTGTTATGTCTATGACGCTCTGCACCCTCCGATATCACAACTCTTATCTTTAACCCTCATCTCCTCTATAGGTCCCCAGCCTCAGTCCACCTCACTCCGCCTCACTCCTTACAGCACGACAATGAATTGTGGTCCAGGGATGTGTGTCTGTGTTAGCACCTACATGGCCCTGGTCGGTGGGATGTAGCTAGCAGGTCTGACAGCCCCATGTCGCTACAGAGATGCTCTCCCCACACACACCCACACACACACACACTCACTCACTCACTCACACTCTCTCTCTCTCTCTCTCTCTCTCTCTCTCTCTCTCTCTCTCTCTCTCTCTCTCTCTCTCTCCTCTGTGATCTCTCTCTCTCTCAGAGAGATCTCTCTCTCTCTCTTTGATATCTCTCTCTCCTCTCTCTCTACTGATGTTATGGGGGCCCCAGAGCCCAGCTGCCACTAGTAATTACTGCAGTCTAGAGTTCCAGTGAGGAGCCAGCGGTTGCAGGTCAGTGCCCAGGTGGAGAGCAGGGACACAGAGAGAGAGACACAGCGAGAGAGACACAGTGAGAGAGACACAGAGAGAGAGACACAGAGAGAGAAACACAGAGAGAGAGAGAATAGAAAGAGTGAGCCTGGGAGACGAGAGAGGAAGCACGCTACTGACTAAAAACAAGAGGCTAGGAGAGGGAGTAAAGAGAAAGGGAGACTGGTGTCTTGGAGCAGGCCAGGATGACACAGAGTGGAGTAGCGTGACTAGTTTAGGAGAGAGTCCTGAGGAGCAGAGTCCCTAGTAGAGGTCTTAGGGACCTCCTCTACTGTCAGCTCTGGTTTAAGCTCTCTGACAGGCTGGCAGTCCCAGATTTAAAGCAACTCTTCTCGATGACACCTCATGTTTGGAGCAGAGCACTGTGTCAAAATGTGTCTCACCAGCAGAGTACATAACATTGTGGATTTGATCTCCCAATGAGAAGTCTCGGACTGAAGTTTGTCCTCACAACATACCTAATAGACAAATTATTATTATTAAGTATGTAATAATAAATACCTAAAGAGTTTAAATGGAGCATTACTTCATCATGACTTACTATAGGTAATATAGAATTATAATCAGACGTGCTTAATAGTTTAACAACAACATGTCATTATCTGACAATAGAATGTTCTCAGAGATGGATGCCCAGTTTATTAGATGTATGACAACAACAACAACAACAATTTATGTACAGGACTCTATAGTTGAAATAAACCCTTTTTCGTCCCGTTAAAAGTTCCGATTCTCTACATATTTATATATGTCTTGGGCATCAGCCACGTCTCTTTAATGGACCAGACTGTTTGATGTGGTCCATTCTTCAACAGTGACAGGCCTAAATGAAAGGGATCCCAGTGTATGAACGGCTAAGTAGACAGAGAATAAACAAAGCGAAATGCCATAAGGCCTATCTTAATGCTCTCATTCTGGGACTGCTTCCAGATGCTTAGTATGTATGTATTTTATATGGTGCACAACTGCTATTAAAACCCTGGAGGAAAGCAAGCCTTCAAAGCCTTCAAACCCTCTAACATACGCAGACACACACACACACACACACACACACACACACACACACACACACACACACACACACACACACACACACACACACACACACACACACACACACACACACACACACACACACACACACACACACACACACACACACACACACACACACACACACACACACAGAGACACACACCCACTAATGACACCATCTCACGTTTGCCTCGCAGTTCGCTTTTTACACATGGGGGCGATTTGTGGCTCTACATCGCTCAATAAACACACATATGTGCACGCTCGCAAACACACGCACACACCCACACATACACATCCCATCCCTGGGAAAGCATCCAAACTAAGAGTAAACTGTTTTACAGTCGAGGCACAACAAATAAACAAACATCTGGAAGCGTTCAGAGCAGCAGAACCATTAGGGGGAGAGTTGGGTTTTGCCAAAACAATGAAATGATAAGGAATGGACTGTCAGGCCCCGCTGGAGAGACAGGGGAGTGGCTAGATGACAGAGCTGTGGGTGAGAAGTGGAAGGGGGAGAGGAAGACAGAATGGTGGGTGAGATAGAGTGAGGTAAGGGGATGGAAAGGAAGTGATGGAGGCGAGAGGAGTGTAGATATAAGGGACAAAGAGAGAGAGAGAGAGAGAGAGTCTTATTCCAATCTAATGTGTGGAAGGGAGAGAGAGAGAGAGAGAGAGAGAGAGAGAGAGAGAGAGAGAGAGAGATGAGAGATTTCTAAAGAGAGAGAGAGAGCAGAGAGAGGAGGGTAAATCAGTACTGTAATTTAGGTGGGTAATCAGTACTGTAATTTAGGTGAGTAATCAGTACTGTAATTTAGATGGGTAATCAGGACTGTAATTTAGGTGGGTAATCAGTACTGTCATTTAGATGGGTAATCAGTACTGTCATTTAGATGGGTAATCTGTACTGTCATTTAGATGGTTAATCAGTACTGTCATTTAGATGGGTAATCAGTACTGTCATTTAGATGGGTAATCAGTACTGTCATTTAGATGGGGAATCAGTACTGTCATTTAGATGGGTAATCAGTACTGTCATTTAGATGGGTAATCAGTACTGTCATTTAGATGAGTAATCAGAAAACTGTCATTTAGATGGGTAATCAGTACTGTCATTTAGATGGTTAATCTGTACTGTCATTTAGATGGGTAATCAGTACTGTCATTTAGATGGGTAATCAGTACTGTCATTTAGATGGGTAATCTGTACTGTCATTTAGATGGGTAATCAGTACAGTAATTTAGGTGGGTAATCAGTACTGTCATTTAGATGGGTAATCAGGACTGTAATTTAGGTGGGTAATCAGTACTGTCATTTAGATGGGTAATCAGTACTGTCATTTAGATGGGTAATCTGTACTGTCATTTAGATGGGTAATCAGTACTGTCATTTAGATGGGTAATCAACTGTCATTTAGATGGGTAATCAGTACTGTCATTTAGATGGGTAATCAGTACTGTCATTTAGATGAGTAATCAGTACTGTCATTTAGATGGGTAATCAGTACTGTCATTTAGATGGGTAATCAGTACTGTCATTTAGATGGGTAATCAGTACTGTCATTTAGATGGGTAATCAGTACTGTCATTTAGATGGGTAATCAGTACTGTCATTTAGATGAGTAATCAGTACTGTCATTTAGATGGGTAATCAGTACTCACAGCTGTCATTTAGATGGGTAATCTGTAGTCATTTAGATGGGTAATCAGTACTGTCATTTAGATGGGTAATCAGTACTGTATTTTAGATGGGTAATCAGTACTGTATTTTATATTGGTAATCAGTACTGTCATTTAGATGGGTAATCAGTACTGTCATTTAGATGGGTAATCAGTACTGTCATTTAGATGGGTAATCAGTACTGTATTTTAGATGGGTAATCAGTACTGTCATTTAGATGGGTAATCTGTACTGTCATTTAGATGGGTAATCTGTACTGTATTTTAGATGGGTAATCAGTACTGTCATTTAGATGGTAATCAGTACTGTCATTTAGATGGGTAATCAGTAATGTCATTTAGATGGGTAATCAGTACTGTATTTTAGATGGGTAATCAGTAATGTCATTTAGATGGGTAATCAGTAATGTCATTTAGATGGGTAATCAGTAATGTCATTTAGATGGGTAATCAGTACTGTAATTTAGATGGGTAATCAGTAGCTGTCTCAGACAATTTAGATGGGTAATCAGTACTGTATTTTAGATGGGTAATCAGTACTGTAATTTAGGTGGGTGAACAGTACTGTATTTTAAGTGGGTGATCAGTACTGTATTGTAAATGGGTAATCAGTATTGTATTTTAGATGGGTAATCAGTACTGTATTTTAGGTGGGTGAACAGTACTGTATTTTAAGTGACTGATCAGTACTGTATTGTAAATGGGTAATCAGTATTGTATTTTAGGTGGTCGATCAGTACTGTATTTTAGGTGGGTGATCAGAGATACTTTTGGACATGTAGTGTTTTTGGACATATAGTATAGTTTTGGACATGTAGTATAGTTTCGGACATGTAGTGTTGTTGGACATATAGTAAAGTTTTGGACATGTAGTGTTGTTGGACATATAGTATTGTTTTGGACATGTAGTGTTGTTGGACATATAGTATAGTTTTGGACATGTAGTGTTGTTGGACATATAGTAAAGTTTTGGACATGTAGTGTTGTTGGACATATAGTATTGTTTTGGACATGTAGTGTTGTTGGACATATAGTATTGTTTTGGACATGTAGTGTTGTTGGACATATAGTATAGTTTTGGACATGTAGTGTTGTTGGACATATAGATAGTTTTGAACATGTAGTGTTGTTGGACATATTAAATAGTATAGTTTTGGACATGTAGTGTTGTTGGACATATAGTAGTTTTGTCATGTACCCTTGTTGGACATATAGTATAGTTTTGGACATGTAGTGTTGTTGGACATATAGTATTGTTTTGGACATGTAGTGTTGTTGGACATATAGTATAGTTTTGGATAGGGATAGTGTTGTTGGGCATATAGTATCCTGGTAGTCCTGGTAGTAATGTTCCAACATCTAGTGGAAAGCCTTCCCATAATAGTGTAGGTTGTTATAGCAGCAAAGGGGGACAAACTGCATATTAATGGCCATGATTTTGAAATTAGATGTTCCACAAGCAGGTGTCCATGTACTTTTGGTCATGTAGTGTATACACCTGCTGGTATCTATTCCCCCCTCCGTCCCTCCCTCTCTCTCCTCTCCGTCCCTCTGTCCCTCCCTCTCCTTCCCTCCCTCTGTCCCTCCCTCTCTCTGTCTCACCCTCCCTCCCTCCCTTCCTTCCTCTCTCTCACCCTTCATTATCAGACAGCTGGATGGGGTAGATCAGTAATGCTTGATAAATTGATATTGTTGAGGATGGATGAGTCATTATAAAGAGGGGCCCTGGGAAATTATCACTGTTTTTGCTATTTTGTTGTTGTTGGATAGGTAGCTTATGGCACCAGACTATGATTTGGAACTCCATCTTTGTCTCAGAAGCAAAGGATGTATGTCTGTTTAACATAGTTAGGATCAGAGCCTTAGAATGAATGTGAATAGGCTGTCATTGTAAGGGTTTTCTGGTGAAAGGCTACCAGTATGATTCTCAATCAGAGACAACTAATGACACCTGCCTCTGATTGAGAACCATACTAGGTCAAACATAGAAATACCCAAATCATAGAAAAACAAACATAGACTGCCCACCCAACTCACACCCTGACCATACTAACTAAATACAAAACACAGGAAATAAAGGTCAGAACGTGACAGTCATGAGGTCTATTTACCACTAACTGCACGTTCAAACAAGCTCACTCATGATTCATCTTACACTCCTAGAAAAAAAGGTGCTATCCAAAAAGGGTTCTTCGGCTGCCCCCATTGAAGAAACAATTTCTGTTCCAGGTAGAAGCCTTTGGAACCCAAAATAATTATACCTGGAACCAAAAAGAGTTCTAACTGGAACCAAAAAGGGCTAAACTATGGGGACAACTGCAGAGCCCCTTTGTAACCTTTTTTCCTAAGTGTAGGTTAGTTAGACTTATAATGGGAAAGTCATTTATACAACAACATGTCATTATTTCTCTCCATCATTTATACAACCAGTTTATTTGTCTCCATCATTTATACAACGTCTTATTTGTCTCCATCATTTATACAACCGTCTTATTTGTCTCCATCATTTATACAACCGTCTTATTTGTCTCCATCATTTATACAACCGTCTTATTTGTCTCCATCATTTATACAGGCCCTATCATTCTGGGACTGCTTCCAGATCTCGTATTTTATATGGTGCACAACCGTCTTATTTGTCTCCATCATTGATACAACCGTCTTATTTGTCTCCATCATTTATACAACCTTCTTATTTGTCTCCATCATTGATACAACCGTCTTATTTGTCTCCATCATTTATACAACCGTCTTATTTGTCTCCATCATTTATACAACCGTCTTATTTGTCTCCATCATTTATACAACCGTCTTATTTGTCTCCATCATTTATACAACCGTCTTATTTGTCTCCATCATTGATACAACCGTCTTATTTGTCTCCATCATTTATACAACCTTCTTATTTGTCTCCATCATTTATACAACCGTCTTACATTTATACAACCGTCTTATTTGTCTCCATCATTTATACAACCGTCTTATTTGTGTCCATCATTTATACAACCGTCTTATTTGTCTCCATCATTTATACAACCGTCTTATTTGTGTCCATCATTTATACAACCGTCTTATTTGTCTCCATCATTTATACAACCGTCTTATTTGTGTCCATCATTTATACAACCGTCTTATTTGTCTCCATCATTTATACAACCGTCTTATTTGTCTCCATCATTTATACAACCGTCTTATTTGTCTCCATCATTTATACAACCGTCTTATTTGTCTCCATCATTTATACAACCGTCTTATTTGTCTCCATCATTTATACAACCGTCTTATTTGTCTCCATCATTTATACAACTGTCTTATTTGTGTCCATCATTTATAAAACCGTCTTATTTGTCTCCATCATTTATACAACCGTCTTATTTGTCTCCATCATTGATACAACCGTCTTATTTGTCTCCATCATTTATACAACCTTCTTATTTGTCTCCATCATTTATACAACCGTCTTACATTTATACAACCGTCTTATTTGTCTCCATCATTTATACAACCGTCTTATTTGTGTCCATCATTTATACAACCGTCTTATTTGTCTCCATCATTTATACAACCGTCTTATTTGTGTCCATCATTTATACAACCGTCTTATTTGTCTCCATCATTTATACAACCGTCTTATTTGTGTCCATCATTTATACAATCTTATTTGTCTCCATCATTTATACAACCGTCTTATTTGTCTCCATCATTTATACAACCGTCTTATTTGTCTCCATCATTTATACAACCGTCTTATTTGTCTCCATCATTTATACAACTGTCTTATTTGTCTCCATCATTTATACAACCGTCTTATTTGTCTCCATCATTTATACAACTGTCTTATTTGTGTCCATCATTTATAAAACCGTCTTATTTGTCTCCATCATTTATACAACCGTCTTATTTGTCTCCATCATTTATACAACCGTCTTATTTGTCTCCATCATTTATACAACCGTCTTATTTGTCTCCATCATTGATACAACCGTCTTATTTCTCTCCATCATTTATACAACCGTCTTATTTGTCTCCATCATTTATACAACCGTCTTATTTGTCTCCATCATTTATACAACCGTCTTATTTGTCTCCATCATTTATACAACCGTCTTATTTGTCTCCATCATTTATACAACCGTCTTATTTGTCTCCATCATTTATACAACCGTCTTATTTGTCTCCATCATTGATACAACCGTCTTATTTGTCTCCATCATTTATACAACCTTCTTATTTGTCTCCATCATTTATACAACCGTCTTACATTTATACAACCGTCTTATTTGTCTCCATCATTTATACAACCGTCTTATTTGTGTCCATCATTTATACAACCGTCTTATTTGTCTCCATCATTTATACAACCGTCTTATTTGTGTCCATCATTTATACAACCGTCTTATTTGTCTCCATCATTTATACAACCGTCTTATTTGTGTCCATCATTTATACAACCGTCTTATTTGTCTCCATCATTTATACAACCGTCTTATTTGTCTCCATCATTTATACAACCGTCTTATTTGTCTCCATCATTTATACAACCGTCTTATTTGTCTCCATCATTTATACAACCGTTTTCTTATTTGTCTCCATCATTTATACAACTGTCTTATTTGTCTCCATCATTTATACAACTGTCTTATTTGTGTCCATCATTTATAAAACCGTCTTATTTGTCTCCATCATTTATACAACCGTCTTATTTGTCTCCATCATTTATACAACCGTCTTATTTGTCTCCATCATTTATACAACCATCTTATTTGTCTCCATCATTTATACAACCGTCTTATTTGTCTCCATCATTTATACAACCGTCTTATTTGTCTCCATCATTGATACAACCGTCTTATTTGTGTCCATCATTTATACAACCGTCTTATTTGTCTCCATCATTGATACAACTGTCTTATTTGTCTCCATCATTGATACAACTGTCTTATTTGTCTCCATCATTGATACAACCATCCTAAGTTTCTCTGAGTATGGAAATGTTTTCCATAACTCTGCGGCGAGTGAAGACAGAACACTCCTAGCAGGCCCTATTAAAGGTTCAGTATGTGCTCTCAGAGACATTTCCTTGTATCTCATAATGATTACAGCAGGACCATTTCCACCAGTACGGAACAAAATCTGTTGTTCAAATGGGGAATATAAAGTGCCTTCAGAAAGTATTCAGACCCCTTGACTTTTACCATATTTTGTTACATTGCAGCCTTATTCTAAAATCCTCAGCAATCTACACACAATAAATACCAAATAATGACGACGCAAATTATTATTTTTTAAATCTTAGCAAATGTATTAAACATAAAAAACAGGAATACCTCATTTACATAAATATTCAGGCCCTTTGCTATGAGACTCGAAATTGAGCTCAGGTGCACCCTGTTTCCATGTTTCTACAACTTGATTGGAGTCCACCTGTGGTAAATCCAATTGATTGGACATAATTTGGAAAGGTACACACTGTCTATATAAGGTCTCACAGTTGACAGTGCATGTCAGAGCAAAAACCAAGCCATGAGGTCGAAGCAATTGTCTGTAGAGCTACGAGACAGGATTGTGTCGAGGCACAGATCTGGGGAAGGGTACCAAAAAATGTCTGCAGCATTGAAGGTCCCCCAGCCCCATAGAAAACAAATTAGACTGCCCACCCATAACACAGTGGCCTCCATCATTCTAAAATGGAAGAAGTTTGGAACCACCAAGACTCTTCTTAGAGCTGGTTGCCTGGCCAAACTATGCAAACGGGGGAGAAGGGCCTTAGTCTGGGAGGTGACCAAGAACCTGATACTCATTCTAACAGAGCTCTAGATTTCCTCTGTGGAGATGGGATAAACTTCTCGAAGGACACCCATCTCTACAGCACTCTACCAATCAGGCCTTTATGGTAGATTGGCCAGGTGGAAGCCACTCCTCAGTAAAAGGCACATAACAGCCTGCTTAGAGTTTGTCAAATGGCACATTAAGACTCAGACCGAGAGAAACAAGATTCTCTGGTCTGATGAAACCAAGATTGAACTCTTTGGCCTGAATGCCAAGAATCACGCCTGGAGGTAACCTGGCACCATCCCTACAGTGAAGCATGGTGGTGGCAGCATCATGCTGTGGGGATGTTTTTCAGCGGCAGGGAATGGGAGAGTAGTCAGGATTGAGGTATTTGTCTAGATGAACGGAGCAAAGAATAGAGAAATCCTTGATGAAAATCTGCTCCAGAGCACTCAGTACCTCAGACTGGGGCGATGGTTCACCTTCCAACAGGACAACGACCCTAAGCACACAGCAAAGACAAGGCAGGAGTGGCTTCGGGACAAGTCTCTGAATGTACTTGAGTGGCCCAGCCAGAGCCCAGACTTGAACCTGATCTAACATCTCTGGAGAGACCTGAAAATAGCTGTGCAGCATTACTCCCCATCCAACCTGACAGAGTTTAAGAGGATCTGCAGAGAAGAATGGGAGAAACTCCCCAAATGCAGGGGTGCCAAACTTGTAGCTGTAATTGCTGCCAAAGGTGGTTCAACAAAGTACTGAGTAAAGGGGCTGAATACTTACATTTGAAGTCGGAAGTTTACATACACCTTAGCCAAATACATTTAAACTCAGTTTTTCACAATTCCTGACATTTAAGCTGAGTAAAAATATCTCGTCTTAGGTCAGTTAGGATCACCACTTTATTTTAAGAATGTGAAATGTCAGAATAATAGTAGAGAGATTGATTTATTTCAGGTTTTATTTATTTCATCACATTCCTAGTGAGTCAGAAGTTTACATACACTCAATTAGTATTTGGTAGCATTGCCTTTAAACTGTTTAACTTGGGTCAAACGTTTCAGGTAGCCTTCCACAAGCTTCCCACAATAAGTTGGTGAATTTTGGCCCATTCCTCCTGACAGAGCTGGTGTAACTGAGTCAGGTTTGTAGGTCTCCTTGCTCGCACACACTTTTTCAGTTCTGCCCACATATTTTCTATAGGATTGAGGTCAGGGCTTTGTGATGGCCACTCCAACTTGACTTTGTTGTCCTTAAGCCATAACTTTGTAAGCATGATTGGGGTCATTGTCCATTTGGAAAACCCATTTGCGACCAAGCTTGAACTTCCTGACTGATGTCTTGAGATGTTGCTTCAATATATCCACATAATTTTCCTTCACCTCATGATGCCATCTATTTTGTGAAGTGCACCAGTCCCTCCTGCAGCAAAGCACCCCCACAACATGATGCTGCCACCCCCGTGCTTCACGGTTGGGATGGTGTTCTTCGGCTTGCAAGCCTCCCCCTTTTCCTCAAAATATAAAGATGGTCATTATGGCCAAACAGTTCTATTTTTGTTTCATCAGACCAGAGGACATTTCTCCAAAAGGTATGATGTTTGTCCTCATGTGCAGTTGCAAACCATAGTCTGTCTTTTTTATGGTGGTTTTGGAGCAGTGGCTTCTTCCTTGCTAAGCGGCCTTTCAGGCTATGTCGATATAGGACTAGTTTTACTGTGGATATAGATACGTTTGTACCTGTTTCCTCCAGCATCTTCACAAGATCCTTTGCTGTTGTTCTGGGATTGATTTGCACTTTTCGCACCAACGTACGTTCATCTCCAGGTGACAGAACGCGTCTCCTTCCTGAGCAGTATGATGGATGCGTCTGTCCCATGGTGTTTATACTTGTGTACTACTGTTTGTACAGAAGAAGGTGGTACCTTCAGACGTTTGGAAATTGCTCCCAATGATGAACCAGACTTGTGGAGGTCTTGGCTGATTTCTTTTGATTTTCCCATGATTGCAAAGAGGCACTGAGTTTGAAGGAAGGCCCTGAAATACATCCACAGGTACACCTCCAATTGACTCAAATTATATCAATTAACCGATCAGAGGCTTCTAAAGCTATGACATAATTTTATGGAATTTTCCAAGCTGTTTAAAGGCACAGTCAACTTCTGTGTATGTAAACTTCTGACCTACTGGAATTGTGATACGGTGAGTGAAATTATCTTTCTGTAAACAATTGTTGGAAAAATGACTTAAGTAGATGTAGAAAGTAGATGTCCTAACCGACTTGCCAAACTATAGTTTGTTAACAAGAAGTTTGTGGAGTGGTTGAAAAATGAGTTTTAATGACTCCAACCTAAGTTTATGTAAACTTCTGACTTCAACTGTATGTAAATGTGATATTGCAGATTTTATTTGTAAAACATTTGCAAACATTTATCGAAACCTATTTTTGCTTTATCATTATATGTGTAGATTGATGAGGGGAATAATAAATGTTAGAATAAGGATGCAACGTTACAAAATGTGGGAAAAGTCAAGTGGTCTGAAAACTTCCCGAAGGCACTGTATGAGGAATATGGAAGGAGCATAGAGAGTAACACTTACTATTCAAACCACACAACACCGAGCCTGCTGGAGGAAGCTTATGGATGACCTATGCTCCCCTTGGAGCAAAAGTGTTTAAGTCAAGTCAGTCCACGTTGTATGTCTATTGCAAGGCATCCAGACATAGGTTTACAGTAGGCCATACAGTACACACTGTATGTGAATTAGGTACTGTATAGTATCATGAAGGCCTTAAGGACGGTATTAATGAGAGAGTAATACCACACCCTGAACTGTAGTTCATGTCAATTCAGTGTACTTCTACTTTTGGTCTTGTGTCTATTATAATCAAGTAGGTGATAAATACAATAATGTGGACATCGACCTTTGGCGGTCTGAGATCCTACAGACTATACACTTCCTTAATGATGTGTAACTGGATAATGACTATGCAGAATGACAAGTGAAGTTATCCACACATTGCTACAGTATCATCCTCCAACAACGATGTTGACTGAGGTTGCCTCTATGGGTAACACACTGACACACTCTGACCATGTAAAATCATATTGCTTTAATCGGCAGAAATGAGTTCATAAAAGTCTCTCACAAGTACTTGTCACTAAGTCTTATATCCTTTGAGGTGTTTGCCAGTTTGTGCAGCTGATGAGGTGCTAAAGATCAGTTTTAAAGCCATTAGAGATATGGATATAACATGGGCCTATAACTCACAACACAGGGATGTAATGAGCTCTCATAAAGAAAGAAATAGCCGTCGTGATCACTTATTTCCACCTTCGAGCTACACTTAGAATGGATGCCAAGAATATATAATGGGCGAAGAGGGCTGATTCCTTTCCCCCAAAAATCCTGTGTATTAATAACTTTGGCTTTTTTGATGTAGTGTACCGTCATGTGCTTTTGATTTCCAAAACAAGTTTCTGTGGGTTAATATGTTTTAATGATCTGGAGTCAGCATATATGGGACTTTGTTTAGGTCCTTAACCAATAACCAGGTTTTAAGGCGTATAAATCATATACAGTAGGTCTATTTTCTTGCTGCGAGAATCATGTTTGTATTACTATTCCGTTTGTTTTCACTTTGCTGCCACTGTCTCATTTCCTATTTTTTATCTGGTTCCAGGTTTTGATTGAATACGTTTCATTAGGTTCTATTTGTGTTCTGTGACGCACAGCTTCACACACAGAGATCAGCTGCCAGTCATGTATATCTGCTATCCCTCTGTGGTATATCTTCTGTCCTTCTGTGGTATATCTACTGTCCTCCTATGGTATATCTACTGTCCCTCTGTGGTATATCTTCTGTCCTTCTGTGGTATATCTACTGTCCCTCTGTGGTATATCTTCTGTCCTTCTGTGGTATATCTACTGTCCCTCTGTGGTGTATCTACTGTCCCCCTGTGGTATATCTGCTATCCCTCTGTGGTATATCTGCTATCCCTCTGTGGTATATCTATTGTCCCTCTGTGGTATATCTATTGCCCCTCTGTGGTATATCTACTGTCCCTCTGTGGTATATCTGCTATCCCTCTGTGGTATATCTATTGTCCCTCTGTGGTATATCTATTGTCCCTCTGTGGTATATCTGCCATCCCTCTGTGGTATATCTACTGTCCCTCTGTGGTATATCTATTGTCCCTCTGTGGTATATCTGCTATCCCTCTGTGGTATATCTATTGTCCCTCTGTGGTATATCTATTGTCCCTCTGTGGTATATCTGCTATCCCTCTGTGGTATATCTGCTATCCCTCTGTGGTATATCTGCTATCCCTCTGTGGTATATCTGCTATCCCTCTGTGGTATATCTATTGTCCCTCTGTGGTATATCTGCTATCCCTCTGTGGTATATCTATTGTCCCTCTGTGGTATATCTGCTATCCCTCTGTGGTATATTTTCTGTCCCTCTGTGGTATATCTGCTATCCCTCTGTGGTATATCTGCTATCCCTCTGTGGTATATCTACTGTCCCTCTGTGGTATATCTGCTATCTCTCTGTGGTATATCTGCTATCCCTCTGTGGTATATCTACTGTCCCTCTGTGGTACATCTATTGTCCCTCTGTGGTATATCTGCTGTCCCTCTGTGGTATATCTATTGTCCCTCTGTGGTATATCTATTGTCCCTCTGTGGTATATCTGCTATCCCTCTGTGGTATATCTGCTATCCCTCTGTGGTATATCTACTGTCCCTCTGTGGTATATCTGCTATCTCTCTGTGGTATATCTGCTATCCCTCTGTGGTATATCTGCCATCCCTCTGTGGTATATCTGCTGTCCCTCTGTGGTATATCTGCTATCCCTCTGTGGTATATCTATTGTCCCTCTGTGGTATATCTGCTATCCCTTTGTGGTATATCTATTGTCCCTCTGTGGTATACCTGCTGTCACTCTGATATATTTACTGTCCCTATGTGGTATATTTCTACTGTCCCTCTGTGGTATACCTGCTGTCACTCTGTGATATATTTACTGTCCCTATGTGGTATATCTTCTGTCCCTCTGTGGTATATCTACTGTCCCTCTGTGGTATATCTACTGTCCCTCTGTGGTATATGTGGTATATTTTCTGTCCCTATGTGGTATATCTGCTGTCCCTCTGTGGTATATCTACTGTCCCTCTGTGGTATATCTGATGTCCCTCTGTGGTATATCTGCTGTCCCTCTGTGGTATATCTACTGTCCCTCTGTGGTATATCTGATGTCCCTCTGTGGTATATCTACTGTCCCTCTGTGGTATATCTGATGTCCCTCTGTGGTATATCTGCTGTCCCTCTGTGGTATATCTGCTGTCCCTCTGTGGTATATCTACTGTCCCTCTGTGGTATATCTGCTGTTCCTCTGTGGTATATCTGATGTCCCTCTGTGGTATATCTGCTGTCCCTCTGTGGTATATCTACTGTCCCTCTGTGGTATATGTGGTATATTTTCTGTCCCTATGTGGTATATCTGCTGTCCCTCTGTGGTATATCTGATGTCCCTCTGTGGTATATCTACTGTCCCTCTGTGGTATATGTGGTATATTTTCTGTCCCTCTGTGGTATATCTGCTGTCCCTATGTGGTATATCTGCTGTCCCTCTGTGGTATATCTGATGTTCCTCTGTGGTATATCTGATGTCCCTATGTGGTATATCTTCTGTCCCTCTGTGGTATATCTACTGTCCCTCTGTGGTATATCTTCTGTCCCTCTGTGGTATATCTACTGTCCCTCTGTGGTATATGTGGTATATTTTCTGTCCCTATGTGGTATATCTGCTGTCCCTATGTGGTATATCTGCTGTCCCTCTGTGGTATATCTGATGTCCCTCTGTGGTATATCTGCTGTCCCTCTGTGGTATATCTGATGTCCCTCTGTGGTATATCTGCTGTCCCTCTGTGGTATATCTGATGTCCCTATGTGGTATATCTTCTGTCCCTCTGTGGTATATCTGCTGTCCCTCTGTGGTATATCTGATGTCCCTCTGTGGTATATCTGCTGTCCCTCTGTGGTATATCTACTGTCCCTCTGTGGTATATGTGGTATATTTTCTGTCCCTCTGTGGTATATCTGCTGTCCCTCTGTGGTATATCTGCTGTTCCTCTGTGGTATATCTACTGTCCCTCTGTGGTATATCTGCTGTCCCTCTGTGGTATATCTGCTGTCCCTCTGTGGTATATCTGCTGTCCCTCTGTGGTATATCTGCTGTCCCTCTGTGGTATATCTGCTGTCCCTCTGTGGTATATCTGATGTCCCTCTGTGGTATATCTGCTGTTCCTCTGTGGTATATCTACTGTCCCTCTGTGGTATATGTGGTATATTTTCTGTCCCTCTGTGGTATATCTGCTGTCCCTCTGTGAGGCGTGGCTCTGTTGCCTTTATCGGGGGGATGTGATGTGATCTTATTCCTCCCAGCAGTGGATTGGCTCTGCAACATGAATACCCATTAGTGCTGGGCTATGGAGATGGATGAGAGGAGGGAGAGTGAGGGGGAAGCGGGCATCGCAATCCCTCACCATATGTCCCAAAACACACAACACCCCTCTGTCCTCTCCTCACCGGAGAAATTATGATGAGATTTCATTTTTGGAGGCAGGCCTTGAATATCGCTGTTATTATCCAGGAGACAACTGGAACTCAATGGGATTGCATCCCACATTACAACCTGTTCCCAATTTAATGCACTACTTTTGAACAGGGCTCATATGGCTCTGGTAAAAAAGGGAGTGCACTATATATGGATTAAGGTGCCATTTGGGACGCAAGCTGGAACTCACAGGACATTCTTTCTCTCTGTAAGAGATGAGGAGGCTGGGGCTCGGCTAGATTAAAACCTTAACTTCATTGACAGTTTCAACTGCTGAACTCTGCCATGGCATGCAGCTTTAAACTGCTTTGAGATCGCTGCCTTCCACCAAGTGTCATTATCTTTCAGTTTGTGGATGGCACCCCCTCTCTCTCTTCTCTCTCTCCTTCTGAATAATTCTGTTTGTGCTCGGTTTGGGGGAAATGTCGGTGACACTATTGTTTTTTACCTTGCTGTTTGATGTCGTCGAACGAGTCTCTTGAGGTGCCTAGTTCTGAAAACTGAAGTTGAAAGTATACAGGTATAACTTCAAGTGGAAAGATGACACCATCAAGTTGTGTGTCAAGATTATTTGGGATTTCATTTAAAATATATTTGTAAAAATAATTCTCACTTATAATAATATAAAAGTAAATGTTTTTCCTTTATGATATTTCCTTTTAAGACGTGTTTAAGTCAAGTGGAAGATGTGCTGAATTTGTTTTGACTAAAACACAATAAACAACAATAAACAGTTTAGAGAACAAATGAAATGTTTCATTCCAGATGCTGTTATGACTGTTATGAGCAGTGTTGGAACACTCATCCTCCTAAATCTTTATCTTCCGTGACCATTACAGACAAGCCCATGTGATTTACCATGACAATGACTATTGGACACACTCAGTTAGTCTTATACAAGCCCAACACCGGGAACAGTGAAACGATACCCGGGCATCTACTGAGATACTGTCAGTGAAATAGACAGACAAGGACATGAATTCATGTCAACCCAGGCCCAATCCACTCTGCAGTAACATCCCTGTGGTTCCTCTGAACCTGGCCCAGTTCCTGGTATTACTGGTCAGCCTCAGTCTCAGTGATATTGAATAGACAGAATATATATCTAATGGATAGGCCACATTGCTGTTAGAAACCGTCTCTCAAAGCTGATTGCTAACGCAAGTCAAACTATTATTCATGTTCCACCGTGATTTGTGACCGTGCCCAGAGGACATTTGAGATGTGGTCTAGTGTTTCCCAGTACTACTTCTAGTCCCTGCCAGAAGTTAGCTAGCGCAGGTCTGCAGCGGTTTTCTCTCCCCGGTTTGGCAACAGGGAGTCCATCAGGGTAATGAATGACGGTGGACGCTAGCCAGATATTTATACGGCAGGATCGATGGGTCCTCCAGTTTCTCCTTTGTGAAGGGGATGGCGTAGTGTGTAGTGTGAGCCGGGGTAATGCTCTTTCTACCCTTCACGAAGAGGATGAAGAGCTTCTAATGTGTTGGTAGTTGTCATTGGGCCGTTGTCATTGGGCCATTGTCATTGGGCCGTTTTCATTGGGCCGTTGTCATTGGGCCATTGTCATTGGGACGTTGTCATTGGGCCGTTGTCATTGGGCCGTTGTCATTGGGCCGTTGTCATTGGGACGTTGTCATTGGGCCGTTGTCATTGGGCCGTTGTCATTGGGACGTTGTCATTGGGACGTTGTCATTGGGACGTTGTCATTGGGACGTTGTCATTGGGCCGTTGTCATTGGGACGTTGTCATTGGGACGTTGTCATTGGGCCCTTGTCATTGGGACGTTGTCATTGGGACGTTGTCATTGGGACGTTGTCATTGGGACGTTGTCATTGGGCCGTTGTCATTGGGATGTTGTCATTGGGACGTTGTCATTGGGACGTTGTCATTGGGCCGTTGTCTAAACTGCTTTTCTCTCTGGCTGGTGAATCCAGTGATTTATTGTTAACTGGCCATGGCTTCAATATACAATCAGCAAATACTAAGCTGTGATGTCTGAACACAAACTATGGTGGGAGTATCAGCATAGCTCACATTAACTGCTGTGTGGATTATTCATTGCATCAGGGGCGATGTGAAATCCTCGTTGGGACCCGTTGCCTTGGAAAGAGAGGTGGTCCATGTCCTGGATGTATGGATGCAAGGGGAGCTAAAAATGCCTAATATCTTAGCCTGTATTTGTGCTTGGCTCTCCTACTTAACAAATCAGAGGTGTGTCTTATTTGAATAGCCAATCACAATGTCAATGTCTATAGAGGTTGTGTGGTCAAATGAAGTGCTTGAGGTATTATTAATGTCTTGGATTAGAATAGGTAGCTTGAGTTAAAGGAGAAATGAGCAGGTCTTTCATAATAACCAATGTCAACATTCCTGCTTCACCAGAACGAAGAGAGAGCAAAGTCAGTCCAATGGTACAGCATCCAAAACAACCTTTTAATCTGTCACAACGACTCGCTGACTAAATGGCTTTAAACAAAAGGAACAGGTTTCCCCGTCACTTTAATACGAGCAGACAAGTTATTTTACTGTCATAATTTGATTGGTAGATCGTTTCTGACATGTCATGTGGCTGCGAGATGATTGGGTTGACGTCTGAGTCATTTAGGTCAGATGGTTGAATTGATTCCAGATTGATTTTTAACGAGTGCTTTTCACCTCTGCTAAGGATGCATTTCCTTTTCAAAAACCATCTGATTGACCTCAATGATGTATGAGCCAGTAGACAATACATGATACCTGCATTTAAAGGGACACTTTGTCACTTTTTAGCCACCATATTCACGTGTCCACATGTGAAAACAGCTGCATTTGGTGGCTTGGAAATCACAGTGCGGTGAGTCAAGCTACCAGCAATCTTAACCAGTAACTGCTAAAACAAAAAGTGATATATACTATAACTGAAAGTCAGGAAAATAATAATGACTTTAGGGGTATTATAGGGACATAAGTATGGAATGATATGAGCACTTCTGAAGGTCTGGATACAATTCACAGGGGGCAGCCTCCTGAGAAAGATCAAAAACCCTCTTTCCACTTGACACCGTTAATCCAGTGCTAACTGGCAACCCTCAGGAGCCTGGGTCAGTTGTCTCTCCTCTAGCTACGTCCGAGGACTCCAGGGTGAACCCTGATTCAGGGGTAATCGGATGGCGGTGGAAAAGTAAAAATGGCATGAAATTAGATTAATTGGAGTGAACACGCATGCATGTCTCACTGGGTGGTGGTCTTTTGTTTCCGCACTCTGACCCTGAGATGTGGATGGCTTCAGGATATGACTCTGGGCTGGGCTGGCATGTGTATTTAATGCCTTTTGACACTTGAATCGACAGAAAGAAAAATGAACACCACATATTTGAGCTTTTCAGAGTACTATCAGAAGACATTCACAATATAAAATGATCTATTATGTGTTTTCAGAGAGCGCGATGCGCTGTGTTGGTACTGGAGCGGGCAGGCAGTAGATCTTAATGGAGGCTCTGAGAGGAGGATATGAATATAACCTTGAGGAGAGAGAACAGAACCTCAAGGCCTTCCCTTACTGCCTGTCACTATCACTAACCCACTGTGACATCTTGGTCCAGAATCTTGGCCCAGGAACTGCTCAAGTCACTGATACACAAACAGCTGATATCTACTGAACTTTAAACAGTACTTTGAGGCAGCGCCCTAGCATTTGTTTCTATCCAGTTTTTCTTTTTTTCTTTCTCAGATAGAGCAGGTCATCCATTGTGTTATGCTACAGTTATTTTGTTGTTACTATTAGCTGTTTTGGCTAAGCTGTCTCCAAGCGCCTACAGGATACAAATTAAGCGATCTAAGGTATCAGCGTTGTGATGTGCGCTCGATAATATTTTACTTAATTAATTCCAATGCCCTGAGCTGACATCCATCCCCTACATACCACAGCTGGGGCTTGCTGGTCCAGCCAAGCACACAATATCCTGTGTGCTCTGAAACATGTACCATTACAATTAGCGCTGTCAGGTCATAGCCATACAACCCTCATGTAGATAATATGAGAAGATGTCTTCAGAACCACTTTACATGCTCAATATTTCTCCCCGTAGGAAGATTACATGTCAATAAAGTCATTGAGTCCCAGGGTGTGTGGCAAGTAAAGATTGTGGTTATTGGACTTATTGGACAGGTGGGCAGTGATGAACCAGGGTTATAATTCTAGCTGTCAGGGGATGTGCAGGGGGCTGGGGACAGTAAGGTAATGTGCAGGGGGCTGAGGACAGTAAGGGGATGTGCAGGAGCTGAGGACGGTAAGCTGATGTCAGGGGCTGAAGACAGTAAGGTGATGTCAGGGGCTGAGGACAGTAAGCTGATGTCAGGGGCTGAGGACAGTAAGGTGATGTCAGGGGCTGAGGACAGTAAGGTGATGTCAGGGGCTGAGGACAGTAAGCTGATGTCAGGGGCTGAGGACAGTAACGTGATGTCAGGGGCTGAGGACAGTAAGCTGATGTCAGGGGCTGAGGACAGTAAGCTGATGTCAGGGGCTGAGGACAGTAAGGTGATGTCAGGGGCTGAGGACAGTAAGCTGATGTCAGGGGCTGAGGACAGTAAGGTGATGTCAGGGGCTGAGGACAGTAAGGTGATGTGCAGGGGGCTGAGGACAGTAAGGGGATGTCAGGGGCTGAGGACAGTAAGCTGATGTCAGGGGCTGAGGACAGTAAGGTGATGTCAGGGGCTGAGGACAGTAAGCTGATGTCAGGGGCTGAGGACAGTAAGGTGATGTCAGGGGCTGAGGACAGTAAGGTGATGTCAGGGGTAGGGAGAGAGGGAGGATGTCAGGGGTAGGGAGAGAGGGAGAATATAGGGAGAGAGGGAGGATATCAGGGGTAAGGAGAGAGGGAGGATGTAGGGAGAGAGGGAAGATGTCAGGGGTAGGGAGAGAGGAAGGATGTCAGGAGTAGGGGAGAGAGGGAGGATGTCCGGGGTAGGGAGAGAGGGAGGATGTCAGGGGTAGGGAGAGAGGGAGGATGTCAGGAGTAGGGGAGAGAGGGAGGATGTCAGGAGTAGGGGAGAGAGGGAGGATGTCATGGGTAGGGAGAGAGGGAGGATGTCAGGAGTAGGGGAGAGAGGGAGGATGTCAGGAGTAGGGGAGAGAGGGAGGATGTCAGGGGTAGGGAGAGAGGGATGATGTAAGGGGTAGGGATAGAGGGAGGATGTAGGGAGAGAGGGAGGATGTCCGGGGTAGGGAGAGAGGGAGGATGTCTGGGGTAGGAGAGAGGGAGGATGTCAGGGGTAGGGAGAGAGGGAGGATGTCTGGGGTAGGGAGAGAGGGAGGATGTCAGGGGTAGGGAGAGAGGGAGGATGTCAGGAGTAGGGGAGAGAGGGAGGATGTCAGGAGTAGGGGAGAGAGGGAGGATGTCAGGGGTATGGAGAGAGGGAGGATGTCAGGAGTAGGGGAGAGAGGGAGGATGTCAGGCAGGGGTAGGGAGAGAGGGAGGATGTCAGGAGTATGGGAGAGAGGGAGGATGTCAGGGGTAGGGAGAGAGGGAGGATGTCAGTAGTAGGGAGAGAGGGAGGATGTCAGGAGTAGGGGAGAGAGGGAGGATGTCAGGGGTAGGGAGAGAGGGATGATGTAAGGGGTAGGGATAGAGGGAGGATGTAGGGAGAGAGGGAGGATGTCCGGGGTAGGGAGAGAGGGAGGATGTCTGGGGTAGGGAGAGAGGAGGATGTCTGGGGTAGGGAGAGAGGGAGGATGTCAGGGGTAGGGAGAGAGGGAGGATGTCAGGAGTAGGGGAGAGAGGGAGGATGTCTGGGGTAGGGAGAGAGAGGGAGGATTTCAGGCAGGGGTAGGGAGAGAGGGAGGATGTCAGGAGTATGGGAGAGAGGGAGGATGTCAGGGTAGGGAGAGAGGGAGGATGTCAGGGGTAGGGAGAGAGGGAGGATGTCAGGAGTAGGGGAGAGAGGGAGGATGTCAGGAGTAGGGGAGAGAGGGAGGATGTCAGGGGTAGGGAGAGAGGGAGGATGTCAGGAGTAGGGGAGAGAGGGAGGATGTAGGGAGAGAGGGAAGATGTCAGGGGTAGGGAGAGAGGGAGGATGTCAGGAGTAGGGGAGAGAGGGAGGATGTCCGGGGTAGGGAGAGAGGGAGGATGTCAGGGGTAGGGAGAGAGGGAGGATGTCAGGAGTAGGGGAGAGAGGGAGGATGTCAGGAGTAGGGGAGAGAGGGAGGATGTCAGGGGTAGGGGAGAGGGAGGATGTCAGGAGTAGGGGAGAGAGGGAGGATGTCAGGAGTAGGGGAGAGAGGGAGGATGTCAGGGGTAGGGAGAGAGGGATGATGTAAGGGGTAGGGATAGAGGGAGGATGTAGGGAGAGAGGGAGGATGTCCGGGGTAGGGAGAGAGGGAGGATGTCTGGGGTAGGGAGAGAGGGAGGATGTCAGGGGTAGGGAGAGAGGGAGGATGTCTGGGGTAGGGAGAGAGGGAGGATGTCAGGGGTAGGGAGAGAGGGAGGATGTCAGGAGTAGGGGAGAGAGGGAGGATGTCAGGAGTAGGGGAGAGAGGGAGGATGTCAGGGGTATGGAGAGAGGGAGGATGTCAGGAGTAGGGGAGAGAGGGAGGATGTCAGGCAGGGGTAGGGAGAGAGGGAGGATGTCAGGAGTATGGGAGAGAGGGAGGATGTCAGGGGTAGGGAGAGAGGGAGGATGTCAGTAGTAGGGAGAGAGGGAGGATGTCAGGAGTAGGGGAGTGAGGGAGGATGTCAGGGGTAGGGAGAGAGGGATGATGTAAGGGGTAGGGATAGAGGGAGGATGTAGGGAGAGAGGGAGGATGTCCGGGGTAGGGAGAGAGGGAGGATGTCTGGGGTAGGGAGAGAGGGAGGATGTCTGGGGTAGGGAGAGAGGGAGGATGTCAGGGGTAGGGGAGAGGGAGGATGTCAGGAGTAGGGGAGAGAGGGAGGATGTCTGGGGTAGGGAGAGAGGGAGGATTTCAGGCAGGGGTAGGGAGAGAGGGAGGATGTCAGGAGTATGGGAGAGAGGGAGGATGTCAGGGTAGGGAGAGAGGGAGGATGTCAGTAGTAGGGAGAGAGAGGGAGGATGTCAGGAGTAGGGGAGAGAGGGAGGATGTCAGGGGTAGGGAGAGAGGGATGATGTAAGGGGTAGGGATAGAGGGAGGATGTAGGGAGAGAGGGAGGATGTCCGGGGTAGGGAGAGAGGGAGGATGTCTGGGGTAGGGAGAGAGGGAGGATGTCAGGAGTAGGGGAGAGAGGGAGGATGTCAGGAGTAGGGGAGAGAGGGAGGATGTCAGGGGTATGGAGAGAGGGAGGATGTCAGGAGTAGGGGAGAGAGGGAGGATGTCAGGCAGGGGTAGGGAGAGAGGGAGGATGTCAGGGGTAGGGAGAGAGGGAGGATGTCAGGAGTAGGGGAGAGAGGGAGGATGTCAGGAGTAGGGGAGAGAGGGAGGATGTCAGGGGTATGGAGAGAGGGAGGATGTCAGGAGTAGGGGAGAGAGGGAGGATGTCAGGCAGGGGTAGGGAGAGAGGGAGGATGTCTGGGGTAGGGAGAGAGGGAGGATGTCAGGGGTAGGGAGAGAGGGAGGATGTCTGGGGTAGGGAGAGAGGGAGGATGTCAGGGGTAGGGAGAGAGGGAGGATGTCAGGAGTAGGGAGAGAGGGAGGATGTCAGGAGTAGGGGAGAGAGGGAGGATGTCAGGGGTATGGAGAGAGGGAGGATGTCAGGAGTAGGGGAGAGAGGGAGGATGTCAGGCAGGGGTAGGGAGAGAGGGAGGATGTCAGGAGTATGGGAGAGAGGGAGGATGTCAGGGGTAGGGAGAGAGGAGGATGTCAGTAGTAGGGGAGAGGGAGGATGTCAGGAGTAGGGGAGTGAGGGAGGATGTCAGGGGTAGGGAGAGAGGGATGATGTAAGGGGTAGGGATAGAGGGAGGATGTAGGGAGAGAGGGAGGATGTCCGGGGTAGGGAGAGAGGGAGGATGTCTGGGGTAGGGAGAGAGGGAGGATGTCTGGGGTAGGGAGAGAGGGAGGATGTCAGGGGTAGGGAGAGAGGGAGGATGTCAGGAGTAGGGGAGAGAGGGAGGATGTCTGGGGTAGGGAGAGAGGGAGGATTTCAGGCAGGGGTAGGGAGAGAGGGAGGATGTCAGGAGTATGGGAGAGAGGGAGGATGTCAGGGTAGGGAGAGAGGGAGGATGTCAGTAGTAGGGAGAGAGGGAGGATGTCAGGAGTAGGGGAGAGAGGGAGGATGTCAGGGGTAGGGAGAGAGGGATGATGTAAGGGGTAGGGATAGAGGGAGGATGTAGGGAGAGAGGGAGGATGTCCGGGGTAGGGAGAGAGGGAGGATGTCTGGGGTAGGGAGAGAGGGAGGATGTCAGGGGTAGGGAGAGAGGGAGGATGTCAGGAGTAGGGGAGAGAGGGAGGATGTCAGGAGTAGGGGAGAGAGGGAGGATATCAGGGGTAGGGAGAGAGGGAGGATGTCAGGAGTAGGGGAGAGAGGGAGGATGTCAGGAGTAGGGGAGAGAGGGAGGATGTCAGGAGTAGGGGAGAGAGGGAGGATTTCAGGGGTAGGGAGAGAGGGAGGATGTCAGGGGTATGGAGAGTGGGAGGATGTCAGGGGTATGGAGAGAGGGAGGATGTCAGGGGTAGGGAGAGAGGGAGGATTTCAGGGGTAGGGAGAGAGGGAGGATGTCAGGAGTAGGGAGAGAGGGAGGATTTCAGGGGTAGGGAGAGAGGGAGGATGTCAGGAGTAGGGAGAGAGGGAGGATTTCAGGGGTAGGGAGAGAGGGAGGATGTCAGGAGTAGGGAGAGAGGGAGGATTTCAAGGGTAGGGAGAGAAGGAGGATTTCAAGGGTAGGGAGAGAGGGAGTATTTCAAGGGTAGGGAAAGAAGGAGGATGTCAAGGGTAGGGAGAGACGGAGGATGTCAGGAGAGAGGGAGAATGTCAGGGGTAGGGGAGAGGGAGGATTTCAGGAGAGAGAGAGAATAAGAGGGGGCGAGACGGAGGGAGGGCAGAATTTAATAGAAAGAGAGAGGGGGGTAAGGAGGAGAGGAGAGTCACAGTGAGGGACAGATAGACAGTTAATCATACCTCGATCCCTCCATCCTTCTCTTCCTTGCATACGGAGGGGGGATATGTCATGTAAATCAAGAGGAGTAGGGTAACAGTAAAGCTATGTGTGGGTACGGCAAGGCCAGGGGGAGGGAGATACACACCACAACCCTACTATCACCTGTCCTTCCCATTGGCTGTTTTCCTTCTTTACAATCCCTGTCATAGTGTGGCGTGTGGTTCCCCTTTGATTCCAGACAGCATTCAACATCACTTCTGCTTACAGTATATAACTAGCTTTTTTCAAAGATGCAGCGTCACCAATTCGTTTTATAAAAGGTTTTCAGCAAAGGATTTCTTGTTCAATTACAATTGGAATTTTTGCCATATAAACAAATCAGATGTTTATGATTGTAATATTTTGTTATAAGTCATAATGTGATGTGCTCATATGAAATATAGCAATATAGATACGATGTGCTATGTAGAATACAATTGTCAGTAAATCACACATCCCTAACACCGTGCTTTGACCATGAATACAAGGGACAGAGGAAATGAGAGGTGAAAATGAGAGAGTGGTGTGACAAACAGAGTTACTTACCGGTTAACTGACACAAGAGAAAGAGACAAAGAGGAGGGCCCATGTTAAAGGATATTTTACCATGTCCTTTTGTATTAGGCCTGGAGATTGATCTCTTCCAGTCAGATGAAGGCCTGATGTGAGTGATCTAAGCCCTCCATCCTTGTGACACACTGCTCTCAGCTAACACTCATCCGTGTTGATGGGCACACCCTGCGCCACAAGGGCCCTGGCTGGCCAACTCCAACCAACCTTCTCCCTCTCTCTCTCTCTCTCTCTCTTTCTCCATCATCCCTTGTTCTTTTATTTCCCTCTCTCTCCACTGTTTTCTATGCCAACATTCCCTCTCTCTACCTCTCTCCATCTCTCCCTCTCTTTCTTCCTCATCCCTTCTTCTTTTATTTCCAGCCCCCTCTCTCCCCTGTTATCCCCATCTCCCATGGTTTCTGTCACCGTGTCATGTCGGATCAGTGTTTGGCGAGCCAGCCAGGAAGTATTGGGAGCCCCAGGTAGAGAGCTGCCTACCAGGCGTCAGGATCACAGCTGAAATGAGGATAATAATGATAGGGTCCTAGGGTGGTAGCCGTGGTAACAGTGGCACAGACAGGCCAGTAACTTAGCAGCACCAGGAAGTGGATTAATAAGTGTTGTGTTGGGTGTCTGGAGGGCCAGAGGAGAGGATGAAGGAGCTAACTGACGCGTGGCCCCTTATGTCCCCATCGGTGAGGCAGGTGCTGGCGGTCCAGGGCTCGATGTGTCCTTGGGGGACTGTTTCCAGCACCAACCACACGTCAGATTACTATTGATATATGTCACCGTGGAGGTGGCCAGGCGGTTTCAGGGCAGCAGCTGGTAATTGATGTCTAACTAGCAGAGAGAGAGATGTGGTTGTAGGATGAAGTGAGCTGGCTGACAGGCAGGGATCTGAGAGGGAGAAGTCAGACAGAAGTCAGACAGAAGTCAGACAGAAAGGTGGTTCACTGATCACGTATGATGTTCATACAAAGTGTTTGTTGATTTCGATAAACTAGTATTTTTTTTGAATGACCCAAGTAGTATTTTTTTGTTTTTGGTCTCGTTATAAAGTGGTAATGGTAACAATTTTTTATTTTTAACACAATATTTTGTCAATTTTAGTAGTCATTATCACGTTTTCACGTTGCATATTTTCTCTATGTGACAATTGGTCACCCTTTTGTGAACAGCTCCTGTGGCCTTTGCTCTTCTGGCCATGTTGGATGGCCATGTTTGATTTGAGGGAAATGCTGAATGACAGCTAGTGTGGTATTTGCCGTTTTGCCCGTTGATGCGTGAAGTCCATAATACAGTTGTCCTCATTGTTTACTTTAGAATAAACATGACATGTAGTAACTGCACTTGTTTCACTATTAAAATAAAATCACATTAGTTGGTAATAGGTCTTACAGTACATTTGTTAACTTCAGTAATACTGTTTTTGCTTCCTGCTGGAAATCTCTTAGTTTTCTTTATTTGGTCATGCAAGAAAGGACAGAAACACAGTGGGTTCTAATCACAAATGCTATTAACCAACTACAACAACTCACCGTAAACATCACATAACCGTACCCCTAACTTTAACACTAAACAAAGAAGAAATAACCCATATATAGCAGTTTTGAGGATATTGCCCATCTTGTTCTTTCCAACATGGCTGTGTAGCATGTACTACCCTCTCCTGTTGGAAGAGTATGTTTGACCTGACAATGAGGTTCATTACACACTCTCTTTCATGCTGTTTTGCGTGGTAATTATTATTTCATGTATTCAGAAACATTGATTTAATCATCCCTTCCTCCAATGTCAAAGTGATTACTCTCTGGTGATTAATATACACATCGTTTCTTATTGAATCCTGTTCTGAACTTAAAGTGAGTGACTCGCCGGCCAACCGACCGTTCTTATTAACGGGTCGATTAGCGAAAGCAGACAAATCACTAATTGCAGTTGTTAGAGAGGTTTGATCCACCATATCTAGTTATTTTTTCTTTTAATTAGAAATGTACTGAGGAGAACTATCAGTCACTGTCAAACACAGCACCACCCTAGCCGCGTTGCGTCTGGTGATTAGTAGTCGGCATGTTACCATGGGGACATTAGGACTCTCATTACTGTTTTCATGTGCTTTCAAGGATAGACATTACATTGAAATTGTTGTCATTTATCAGAAACTCTTATCCAGAGCGACTTACATGAGCAATTACGGTTAAGTGCCTTGCTCAAAGGCACATTGACAGTGTTATGTTTGGGGTCAATCCATTATAACCATATTTTCAAGCATAGTGGTGGCTGTATGATGTTATCGGTATGCTTGTAATGGTTAAGGACTGGAGGATTTCTCAGGATAAAAAGAAAAGGAATGGAGCTAAGCACAGGCAAAATCCTAGAGGAAAACCTAGTTCAGTCTACTTTCCACCAGACACTGGAAGATTTATACTGGAGTTGCTTACCAAGAAGACAGAGAATGTTCCTGAGTGGCCGAGTTACAGTTTGTACTTAAATATGCTTGACAATTTACGGCAAGACCTGAAAATGGTTGTCTAGCAATAATCAAAAACGAATTTATCAGAAATTGAAGAATTTTGAAAAGAATAATGGGCAAATATTGCACAATCCAGATGTGGAAAGCTCTCAGAGACTTACCCAGAAAGACTCACAGCTGTAATCACTGCCAAAGGTGATTCTAGCACATTGACTCTAATCAAGATATATTAGTGTTTTATTTTTCATTCATGTTTTTACAAATGTGAGCATTTTTCTTCCACTTTGATGTAAGAATATAGGTTCATGGTGTACTGTAGGTTCATGATGTACCGGAGGTTCATGGTGTACTGTAGGTTCATGGTGTACTGTAGGTTCATGGTGTACTGTAGGTTCATGGTGTACTGTACTGTAGGTTCATGGTGTACTGTAGGTTCATGGTGTTCTGTAGGTTCATGGTGTACTGTACTGTAGGTTCATGGTGTACTGTAGGTTCATGGTGTACTGTAGGTTCATGGTGTACTGTAGGTTCATGGTGTACTGTAGGTTCATGGTGTTCTGTAGGTTCATGGTGTACTGTAGGTTCATGGTGTACTGTAGGTTCATGGTGTACTGTAGGTTCATGGTGTACTGTAGGTTCATGGTGTACTGTAGGTTCATGGTGTACTGTAGGTTCATGGTGTACTGTAGGTTCATGGTGTACTGTAGGTTCATGGTGTACTGTAGGTTCATGGTGTACTGTAGGTTCATGGTGTACTATAGGTTCATGGTGTACTATAGGTTCATGGTGTACTGTAGGTTCATGGTGTACTGTAGGTTCATGGTGTACTGTAGGTTCATGGTGTACTGTAGGTTCATGGTGTACTGTACTGTAGGTTCATGGTTTACTGTAGGTTCATGGTGTTCTGTAGGGTCATGGTGTACTGTAGGTTCATGGTGTACTGTAGGTTCATGGTGTACTGTAGGTTCATGGTGTACTATAGGTTCATGGTGTACTGTAGGTTCATGGTGTACTGTAGGTTCATGGTGTACTGTAGGTTCATGGTGTGCTGTAGGTTCATGGTGTACTGTACTGTAGGTTCATGGTGTACTGTAGGTTCATGGTGTACTGTACTGTAGGTTCATGGTGTACTGTAGGTTCATGGTGTACTGTAGGTTCATGGTGTACTGTAGGTTCATGGTGTACTGTACTGTAGGTTCATGGTGTACTGTAGGTTCATGGTGTACTGTACTGTAGGTTCATGGTGTACTGTAGGTTCATGGTGTACTGTAGGTTCATGGTGTACTGTACTGTAGGTTCATGGTGTACTGTAGGTTCATGGTGTACTCTAGGTTCATGGTGTACTGTACTGTAGGCTCATGGTGTACTGTAGGTTCATGGTGTACTGTAGGTTCATGGTGTACTATAGGTTCATGGTGTACTCTAGGTTCATGGTGTACTATAGGTTCATGGTGTACTATAGGTTCATGGTGTACTCTAGGTTCATGGTGTACTCTAGGTTCATGGTGTACTGTAGGTTCATGGTGTTCTGTAGGTTCATGGTGTACTGTAGGTTCATGGTGTACTGTAGGTTCATGGTGTTCTGTAGGTTCATGGTGTACTGTACTGTAGGTTCATGGTGTACTGTAGGTTCATGGTGTACTGTAGGTTCATGGTGTACTGTAGGTTCATGGTGTACTGTAGGTTCATGGTGTACTGTAGGTTCATGGTGTACTGTAGGTTCATGGTGTACTGTAGGTTCATGGTGTACTGTAGGTTCATGGTGTACTGTAGGTTCATGGTGTACTGTACTGTAGGTTCATGGTGTACTGTAGGTTCATGGTGTACTGTAGGTGCATGGTGTAGTGTACTGTAGGTTCATGGTGTACTGTAGGTTCATGGTGTACTGTAGGTTCATGGTGTACTGTACTGTAGGTTCATGGTGTACTCTAGGTTCATGGTGTACTATAGGTTCATGGTGTACTATAGGTTCATGGTGTACTATAGGTTCATGGTGTACTGTAGGTTCATGGTGTACTGTAGGTTCATGGTGTACTATAGGTTCATGGTGTACTGTAGGTTCATGGTGTACTGTACTGTAGGTTCATGGTGTACTGTAGGTTCATGGTGTACTGTAGGTTCATGGTGTACTATAGGTTCATGGTGTACTGTACTGTAGGTTCATGGTGTACTATAGGTTCATGGTGTACTCTAGGTTCATGGTGTACTGTACTGTAGGTTCATGGTGATATGTAGGTTCATGGTGTACTCTAGGTTCATGGTGTACTGTACTGTAGGTTCATGGTGTACTATAGGTTCATGGTGTACTGTAGGTTCATGGTGTACTGTAGGTTCATGGTGTACTGTAGGTTCATGGTGTACTCTAGGTTCATGGTGTACTGTACTGTAGGTTCATGCTGTACTGTAGGTTCATGGTGTACTGTAGGTTCATGGTGTACTATAGGTTCATGGTGTACTATAGGTTCATGGTGTACTGTACTGTAGGTTCATGGTGTACCATAGGTTCATGGTGTACTGTAGGTTCATGGTGTACTCTAGGTTCATGGTGTACTGTAGGTTCATGGTGTACTGTAGGTTCATGGTGTACTGTAGGTTCATGGTGTACTGTACTGTAGGTTCATGGTGTACCATAGGTTCATGGTGTACTATAGGTTCATGGTGTACTGTAGGTTCATGGTGTACTGTAGGTTCATGGTGTACTGTAGGTTCATGGTGTACTGTAGGTTCATGGTGTACTGTACTATAGGTTCATGGTGTACTATAGGTTCATGGTGTACTGTAGGTTCATGGTGTACTGTAGGTTCATGGTGTACTGTAGGTTCATGGTGTACTGTACTATAGGTTCATGGTGTACTGTAGGTTCATGGTGTACTGTAGGTTCATGGTGTACTCTAGGTTCATGGTGTACTGTAGGTTCATGGTGTACTGTAGGTTCATGGTGTACTGTAGGTTCATGGTGTACTCTAGGTTCATGGTGTACTCTAGGTTCATGGTGTACTGTAGGTTCATGGTGTACTGTAGGTTCATGGTGTACTGTAGGTTCATGGTGTACTCTAGGTTCATGGTGTACTATAGGTTCATGGTGTACTGTACTGTAGGTTCATGGTGTACTGTAGGTTCATGGTGTACTCTAGGTTCATGGTGTACTCTAGGTTCATGGTCCTTCTGTAGCTCAGTTGGTAGAGCATGGCGCTTGTAACGCCAGGGTAGTGGGTTCGGTTCATGGTGGACCAGGTTCATACATAGAATGTATGTTCACATGACTGTAAGTCGCTTTGGATAAAAGTGTCTGCTAAATGGCATATATATACTATAGGTTGATGGTGTACTCTAGGTTCATGGTGTACTCTAGGTTCATGGTGTACTATAGGTTCATGGTGTACTCTAGGTTCATGGTGTACTGTAGGTTCATGGTGTACTATAGGTTCATGGTGTACTGTAGGTTCATTGTGTACTCTAGGTTCATGGTGATATGTAGGTTCATGGTGTACTCTAGGTTCATGGTGTACTGTACTATAGGTTCATGGTGTACTGTAGGTTCATGGTGTACTGTAGGTTCATGGTGTACTCTAGGTTCATGGTGTACTGTAGGTTCATGGTGTACTGTAGGTTCATGGTGTACTATAGGTTCATGGTGTACTCTAGGTTCATGGTGTACTATAGGTTCATGGTGTACTCTAGGTTCATGGTGTACTATAGGTTCATGGTGTACTGTACTGTAGGTTCATGGTGTACTGTAGGTTCATGGTGTACTATAGGTTCATGGTGTACTGTAGGTTCATGGTGTACTGTACTGTAGGTTCATGGTGTACCATAGGTTCATGGTGTACTCTAGGTTCATGGTGTACTGTAGGTTCATGGTGTACTATAGGTTCATGGTGTACTCTAGGTTCATGGTGTACTATAGGTTCATGGTGTACTGTACTGTAGGTTCATGGTGTACTGTAGGTTCATGGTGTACTCTAGGTTCATGGTGTACTCTAGGTTCATGGTGTACTGTTGGTAGAGCATGGGTGTAACGCCAGGGTACTCCCGGGACCACCCATACATAGGTATGTCATGACTGTGGCTTTGTAAAAGTGTCTGCTAAATGGCATATATATACTATAGGTTGATGGTGTACTCTAGGTTCATGGTGTACTCTAGGTTCATGGTGTACTATAGGTTCATGGTGTACTATAGGTTCATGGTGTACTCTAGGTTCATGGTGTACTATAGGTTCATGGTGTACTCTAGGTTCATGGTGTACTATAGGTTCATGGTGTACTCTAGGTTCATGGTGTACTCTAGGTTCATGGTGTACTCTAGGTTCATGGTGTACTATAGGTTCATGGTGTACTCTAGGTTCATGGTGTACTCTAGGTTCATGGTGTACTCTAGGTTCATGGTGTACTATAGGTTCATGGTGTACTGTTCTGTAGGTTCATGGTGTACTGTACTCTAGGTTCATGGTGTACTCTAGGTTCATGGTGTACTGTAGGTTCATGGTGTACTATAGGTTCATGGTGTACTGTAGGTTCATGGTGTACTCTAGGTTCATGGTGTACTATAGGTTCATGGTGTACTGTACTGTAGGTTCATGGTGTACTGTACTGTAGGTTCATGGTGTACTGTAGGTTCATGGTGTACTGTAGGTTCATGGTGTACTGTACTGTAGGTTCATTGTGTACTCTAGGTTCATGGTGATATGTAGGTTCATGGTGTACTGTAGGTTCATGGTGTACTATAGGTTCATGGTGTACTGTACTATAGGTACATGGTGTACTGTAGGTTCATGGTGTACTGTAGGTTCATGGTGTACTGTAGGTTCATGGTGTACTGTAGGTTCATGGTGTACTGTAGGTTCATGGTGTACTGTACTGTAGGTTCATGGTGTACTCTAGGTTCATGGTGATATGTAGGTTCATGGTGTACTGTAGGTTCATGGTATAATGTAGGTGCATGGTGTACCATACTGTGGGTTCATGGTGTACTGTAGGTTCATGGTGTACTGTACTGTAGGTTCATGGTGTACTGTACTGTAGGTTCATGGTGTACTGTACTGTAGGTTCATGGTGTACTGTACTGTAGGTTCATGGAGTACTGTACTGTAGGTTCATGGTGTACTGTAGGTTCATGGTGTACTGTACTGTAGGTTCATGGTGTACTGTAGGTTCATGGTGTACTATACTGTAGGTTCATGGTGTACTGTAGGTTCATGGTGTACTGTAGGTTCATGGTGGGTTCATGTACTGTACACTCATGGTGTACTGTAGGTTCATGGTGTACTGTAGGTTCATGGTGGGTTCATGTACTGTACACTCATGGTGTACTGTAGGTTCATGGTATAATGTAGGTGCATGGTGTACCGTACTGTAGGTTCATGGTGTACTGTAGGTTCATGGTGTACTGTACTGTAGGTTCATGGTGTACTGTAGGTTCATGGTGTACTGTACTGTAGGTTCATGGTGTACTGTACTGTAGGTTCATGGTGTACTGTACTGTAGGTTCATGGTGTACTGTACTGTAGGTTCATGGAGTACTGTACTGTAGGTTCATGGTGTACTGTAGGTTCATGGTGTACTGTACTGTTGGTCCATGGTGTACTGTAGGTTCATGGTGTACTATACTGTAGGTTCATGGTGTACTGTAGGTTCATGGTGTACTTTAGGTTCATGGTGTACTGTAGGTTCATGGTGTACTATAGGTTCATGGTGTACTGTAGGTTCATGGTATACTTTAGGTTCATGGTGTACTGTAGGTTCATGGTGTACTGTAGGTTCATGGTGTACTGTAGGTTCATGGTGTACTGTAGGTTCATGGTGTTCTGTAGGTTCATGGTGTACTGTAGGTTCATGGTGTACTGTAGGTGCATGGTGTACTGTAGGTTCATGGTGTTCTGTAGGTTCATGGTGTACTGTAGGTTCATGGTGTACTGTACTGTAGGTTCATGGTGTACTGTAGGTTCATGGTGTGCTGTAGGTTCATGGTGTACTGTACTGTAGGTTCATGGTGTACTGTAGGTTCATGGTGTACTGTATGTTCATGGTGTACTGTACTGTAGGTTCATGGTGTACTGTAGGTTCATGGTGTACTGTAGGTTCATGGTGTACTGTACTGTAGGTTCATAGTGTACTGTAGATTCATGGTGTACTGTACTGTAGGTTCATAGTGTACTGTAGGTTCACAGTGTACTGTAGGTTCATGGTGTACTGTAGGTTCATGGTGTACTGTACTGTAGGTTCATAGTGTACTGTAGGTTCATGGTGTACTGTACTGTAGGTTCATAGTGTACTGTAGGTTCATGGTGTACTGTACTGTAGGTTCACAGTGTACTGTAGGTTCATGGTGTACTGTACTGTAGGTTCATAGTGTACTGTAGGTTCATGGTGTACTGTACTGTTGGTTCATAGTGTACTGTAGGTTCATGGTGTACTGTAGGTTCATCGTATACTTTAGGCCTTGTAGAACTCAAGCATTTCCTCTAGGTCTGTTTTGTATGCAGTTTGCCCTGCCTTTCCTCCTCACTCAATCCCTCTCTCGCTCCTTCTCCCTCTCTCACTCCCCCCTCTCTCTTCCCTCCCTTCCTCCCTCCCTGCTCCCTCGCCTCTGCCTTGATAAAAACTAGGGTGCATTTCCCTGACAGGCTGTGTGGATGTGAAGAGTATTAATGGCTATCGAAAAGCAAACAGATGAACGTTGACGCAAATTCATCTTCCTGATGTCCTTCCCTGGGTTAGATGGCAGCCTTTTAAAAGTGGAATCAATACACTGAAGTTGAGAACACGCAGCTGCTGCAATAAACAGGGATAAAGAGGAGGAGGAGGAGGGAAAGGAATGGGGAAGCATCATGATGACAGGTGTTTATGTTTAATGGACTAAATATTTGTTATTGGAAGAGGACAAATGTCAGGTATATGCTGGGCTTTCCCTCTGAGGCCTGCTGAGAGATGGATCCCACCGTCACTGTTAAAGGACCAGTGCAGTCAAAAATATGTTTTACCTTTGTTTTGTATACATTTCCCCTATATGAAGTTGGAATAATCCTGTGAAGTTGTGAAAATTATGATAATGGCCTTTTAGTGTTGAGCTGTTTGAAAAGACCACCTGAAATTTCAGCCTGTTTTGGTGGGATGGAGTTTTGGCCTTCCATGTGTCATCACCATGTGGTAAATTAGTCATGAAAGACAGTTCCAAACCTCTCAGTCAATAATAGCTAGTTTTCAGTTTTCCCCTCCCCAGACAGTCCCAGACAGTCCCAAACCTCTCAGCCAATAATAGCTAGTTTTCAGTTTTCCCCTCCCCAGACAGTCCCAGACAGTCCCAAAACTCTCAGCCAGTAATAGCTAGTTTTCAGTTTTCCCCTCCCCAGACAGTCCCAGACAGTCCCAAACCTCTCAGCCAATAATAGCTAGTTTTCAGTTTTCCCCTCCCCAGACAGTCCCAGACAGTCCCAAACTCCTCAGCCAATAATAGCTAGTTTTCAGTTTTCCCCTCCCCAGACAGTCCCAGACAGTTTTCAGTTTTCCCCTCCCCAGACAGTCCCAGACAGTCCCAAACCTCTCAGCCAATAATAGCTAGTTTTCAGTTTTCCCCACCCCAGACAGTCCCAGACAGTCCCAAACCTCTCAGCCAATAATAGCTAGTTTTCAGTTTTCCCCTCCCCAGACAGTCCCAGACAGTCCCAAACCTCTCAGCCAATAATAGCTAGTTTTCAGTTTTCCCCTCCCCAGACAGTCCCAGACAGTCCCAAACCTCTCAGCCAATAATAGCTAGTTTTCAGTTTTCCCCACCCCAGACAGTCCCAGACAGTCCCAAACCTCTCAGCCAATAATAGCTAGTTTTCAGTTTTCCCCTCCCCAGACAGTCCCAGACAGTCCCAAACCTCTCAGCCAATAATAGCTAGTTTTCAGTTTTCCCCTCCCCAGACAGTCCCAGACAGTCCCAAACCTCTCAGCCAATAATAGCTAGTTTTCAGTTTTCCCCTCCCCAGACAGTCCCAGACAGTCCCAAACCTCTCAGCCAATAATAGCTAGTTTTCAGTTTTCCCCACCCCAGACAGTCCCAAAATGCTTTGCTAATAAGCTTTCTTTTCTTCTTTTTTTTAACCATTTTGATGTAAAACAATCCCAGTAAGGTACTTAATTGTCGCTCAGAAATGATTTAATATTGAGATAAAAACATCTGCACTGGACTAATAGGCAGGGTTGAGTACAAAATGAAATGTATACTAGTAATATATGCACCTCTATGGGGTTAGTTATATTCTTTATTACTTTTCTATGTCTTGTATATTGGTAGGTAAAATCTATATTTATGAGAATGGTTTAAAGGTTTATTCCATTTCAACCAGTGACCCTTCAGCGTATATAATATTCTCTATTAATACGAGAGGTCTGATCATGGAGAGGTCTGATCATGGAGAGGTCTGATCATGGAGAGGTCTGATCTGAGAGAGGTCTGATCGTGGAGAGGTCTGATCGTGGAGAAGTCTGATCGTGGAGAGGTCTGATCGTGGAGAGGTCTGATCATGGAGAGGCCTGATCATGGAGAGGTCTGATCATGGAGAGGTCTGATCGGGAAGAGGTCTGATCATGGAGAGGTCTGATCATGGAGAAGTCTGATTATGGAGAGGTCTGATTATGGAGAGATCTGATTATGGAGAGGTCTGATTATGGAGACGTCTGATTATGGAGAGGTCTGATTATGGAGAGATCTGATTATGGAGAGGTCTGATTATGGAGAGATCTGATTATGGAGAGGTCTGATTATGGAGAGGTCTGATTATGGAGAGGTCTGATTATGGAGAGGTCTGATTATGGAGAGGGCTGGTCGTGGAGAGGTCTGATTGTGGAGAGGTCTGATTGTGGAGAGGTCTGATCACAGAGAGGTTTGATCACAGAGAGGTCTGATCGTGGAGAGGCCTGATCGTGGAGAGGTCTGATTATAGAGAGATCTGGTCGTGGAGAGGTCTGATTGTGGAGAGGTCTGATTGTGGAGAGGTCTGATTGTGGAGAGGTCTGATCACAGAGAGGTCTGATCACAGAGAGGTCTGATCGTGGAGAGGTCTGATCATGGAGAGGCCTGATCGTGGAGAGGTCTGATCGTGGAGAGGTCTGATCATGGAGAGGTCTGATCATGGAGAAGTCTGATTATGGAGAGGTCTGATTATGAAGAGGTCTGATTATGGAGAGGTCTGACCGTGGAGAGGTCTGATCACAGAGAGGTCTGATCACAGAGAGGTCTGATCGTGGAGAGGTCTGATCGTGGAGAGGTCTGATCGTGGAGAGGCCTGATCATGGAGAGGTCTGATCATTGAGAGGTCTGATCGGGGAGAGGTCTGATCATGGAGAGAACTGATCATTGAGAAGTCTGATTATGGAGAGGTCTGATTATGAAGAGGTCTGATTATGGAGAGGTCTGATCGTGGAGAGGTCTGATTGTGGAGAGGTCTGATCACAAAGAGGTCTGATCACAGAGAGGTCTGATCGTGGAGAGGTCTGATCGTGGAGAGTTCTGATCGTGGAGAGGTCTGATTGTGGAAAGGTCTGATCATGGAGAGGCCTGATCATGGAGAGGTCTGAACATGGAGAGGTCTGAACATGGAGAGGTCTGATCGCAGAGAGGCCTGATTATGGAGAGGCCTGATTATGGAGAGGTCTGATCGGGGAGAGGTCTGATCATGGAGAAGTCTGATTATGGAGAGGTCTGATCGTGGAGAGGTCTGATTGTGGATAGGTCTGATCACAGAGAGGTCTGATCACAGAGAGATCTGATCGTGGAGCGGTCTGATCGTGGAAAGGTCTGATTGTGGAGAGGTCTGATCGTGGAGAGGTCTGATCGTGGAGAGGTCTGATTATGGAGAGGTCTGATCGGGGAGAGGTCTGATCATGGAGAGGTCTGATTATGGAGAAGTCTGATCGCGGAGAGGTCTGATCGCGGAGAGGTCTGATCGCGGAGAGGTCTGATTATGGAGAGGTCTGATCGCGGAGAGGTCTGATTATGGAGAGGTCTGATCGCGGAGAGGTCTGACCGCGGAGATGTCTGATTATGGAGAGGTCTGATCATGGAGAGGTCTGATCTCAGAGAGGTCTGATCATAAGTAGATCTGTAGTTTTACCCAGACTATGCCTGGGATCCAACATGTGTTTGTATCAGGAGCTGTAAGCAGTTTGTGGTTTGCTTAGGGCTCAATCCAAACAACACTAGACAACACTAGACTAGCACAGGGGATCTGGCCAGTTGATCTGTGACCCACTACACTTATACACACAGCTATGCATACATGCACAGACATTCTTCTCTTGTTTGATTTAAAAACGGACATAATCCAGGGTCGAGGTTTAATAAATTCTCTCTCTCTAGCTGTTTTGTGGATATTTAACCTTACTTGTTGGCTAAGCTTTTCATTTTAAAATACCTCTATCCGCAGAGTTCCAGACATGCAGAGTATTGCTTTACAGGTAGTAAAGTACACATACTAATCACCTAGTAAATATGGCCTTTACTCTTCTCTTCCTTTCTACCCTTTTTCCTAGTATGCCTATTTTCTAGATGCTACTGTTTCATGTTCTTCTTTTAAAATGGTTTATAATAATATAATAATATATGCCATTTAGCAGACGCTTTTATCCAAAGCGACTTACAGTCATGTGTGCATACATTCTACGTATGGGTGGTCCCGGGGATCGAACCCACTACCCTGGCGTTACAAGCGCCATGCTCTACCAACTGAGCTACAGAAGGACCACAGTTTATGCATGCATATCTAGCAGCTGTTGTCACTATATATATATATGGACATACACATGATTGGAGATCTACCACCAACGTACACTGATTATATTTGATCATATGTTTTGTACACTGCTGCTACTCACTGTTTATTATCTTATCATAGCCACTTTACCCCTACCTACATGTACAAATTACCTCGACCTCGGCGCATGTGACAAATAAAGTTTGATTTGTTTTGATTTTGATGTTACATTCCATTTCCTCATCAATAAAGTAGATTTATGTGTTAACCAGTCAACACGATGTGGCTAGCTGTCCATTTGGGGGCGGCAGGTAGCCTAGTGAAAAGGTACAAATCAAATCTAGGCAACTAGGCAAGTCAGTTAAGATCAAATTCTTATTTTCAATGACGGCCTAGGAACAGTGGGTTAACTGCCTGTTCAGGGGCAGAACGACATGACTCTGAGATGCTTGATTCATACAAACTGTAATTCGTGTTTGTGAGACACAGGGGCGAATCCTCATAAACCTCCATACAGTCTGTCATAGTAGTGACTCCATCACATGATGTTGTGCTGGCCTGATAAACAGACAGCGGGAGATGGATAGTGTCCACTATAATAGGCCATACGAGGCCGTGCCCAAACCCCATAACTCACTCTCTTCCACAGCGTTATGAATGCCTGCCTCCAGACCCTTTGTCTTCTCCCTTCCATATTATTTCAGCCCTTTGAGATATTACGGAGAGTTGAATTGCGTTGTTAATTTATTTTTTCTCAACAGTATTATTATGTCTGATGGATTGTGGCGCTGATGAAAATGTTGGATGGTTGGCTGGAGGGATGGCGTGAGAGAGAAAGAGAGGAGAAGGAGGAGAGACAGAAGGGCAGGAGAGGAGAAGAGGAGAGGTAGAGAGGAAAATAGAGGAGAGAGGTGCCTCTTGGACAATAGATAACCTTGATGTTAAAGCTACAGATACATCTTTTCTTGACGTATTGATGGCCCTTGAAAAGAGCGGAGCTGATTGTATGCAGGGAGTAATCATTAAACCCACTCCAGCTCTCTCTCTGTCTCTCTCTGTTGATTCATTTGTTGTTTTTCCTAGAGGTCTTTGTTAAGCAGTAGGTCTCACTAGCTTTGGCTGCAGGGATTCTTCAATCCCCTAACTGACTTCCTAAACCTCTCCTTCCTATGTGCCACGGTTGTAACTTCATTTCAAGGTTTGTTATATGTTTTGTGTCAGAGGGATTTCTGTGTATGCAGTTGTTGGTTGTGTATTACTTGATTCACTTTTATTCCCCTTTAAAGATGTAGATACTTTAGTCCTCTTTTAAGAAGAATATAGATACTGTACTTCCCTTTAAGAATAATAGAGATACAATACTTCACTTTAAGAAGCGCAACATGGTGCAGGTTGTGAGTAACCTACTGTGTAGAACAACGGTCTGACTGTTCCTCTGCCAGAGGATCCATGATGGAAACATTAACATTAGCTTTCCACAGCACTGTTCTAATCTGTCACTTTAAAGGCTGCTCGCTGTTCTCTGTCTGTCTGTCTGTCTGTCTGTCTGTCTGTCTGTCTGTCTGTCTGTCTGTCTGTCTGTCTGTCTGTCTGTCTGTCTGTCTGTCTGTCTGTCTGTCTGTCTGTCTGTCTGTCTGTCTGTCTGTCTGTCTGTCTGTCTGTCTGTCTGTCTGTCTGTCTGTCTGTCTGTCTGTCTGTCTGTCTGTCTGTCTGTCTGTCTGTCAGAATAATAGTGAAAACATCAAAACTATGAAATAACACATATGGAATCATGTAGTTACCAAAAAACAAATCAAAATATATTTCATATTTGAGATTTTTCAAAGTAGCCACCCTTTGCCTTGATGACAGCTTTGCACACTCTTGGCATTCTCTCAACCAGCTTCAGGAGGTAGTCACCTGGAATGTTTTTCCAACCGTCCTGAAGGAGTTCCCACATATGTTGAGCAATTGCTGGCTGCTTTTCCTTCAATCTGTGGCCCAACAGATCCCAAACCATCTCAATTGGGTTGAGGTTGGGTGACTGTGGAGGTCAGGTCATCTGATGCAGCACTCCATCACCCTTACACAGCCTGGAGGTGTGTTTTGGGTCATTGTCCTGTAGAAAACAAATGATAGTCCCACTAAGAGCAAACCAAATGGGATGGCATATTGCTGCAGAATTCTGTGGTAGCCATGCTGGTTAAGTGTGCCTTGAAGAAACTTTTAAAGTTCTTGAAATGTTCTGTATTGACTGACGTTCATGTCTTAAAGTAACGATGGACTGTCATTTCTCTTTGATTATTTGAGCTGTTCTTGCCATAATATGGACTTGGTCTTTTACCAAATAAGGCTATCTTCTGTATACCACCCCTACCTTGTCACAACACAACTCATTGGCTCAAATGCATTAAGAAGGACAGAAATTCCACAAATTAACTTGCATGTCCCCAGGCACCCTCATTTGTTGACTTCTGTGATCGAAAAAGCCTTGGTTTCATGCATGTCAACATCAGAAGCCTCCTCCCTAAGTTTGTTTTACTCACTGCTTTAGCACACTCTGCTAACCCTGATGTCCTTGCCGTGTCTGAATCCTGGCTCAGGAAGGCCACCAAAAATTCTGAGATTTCCATACCCAACTATAACATCTTCCGTCAAGATAGAACTGCCAAAGGGGGAGGAGTTGCAGTCTACTGCAACTCCAAACAGTTCGAACTACTAATTTTGAAAATTACTCTCTCCAGAAATAAGTCTCTCACTGTTGCCGCCTGCTTACCAACCCCCCTCAGCTCCCAGCTGTGCCCTGGACACCATTTGTGAATTGATCGCCCCCCCATCTAGCTTCAGAATTTGTTCTGTTAGGTGACCTAAACTGGGATATGCTTAACACCCCGGCAGTCCTACAATCTAAGCTAGATGCCCTCAATCTCACCCACCAGGTACAAACCTAACTCTGTAAGCAAGGGCACCCTCATAGACGTCATCCTGACCAACTGGCCCTCCAAATACACCTCCATTGTCTTCAACCAGGATCTCAGCGATCACTGCCTCATTGCCTGTATCCGCTACGGAGCCGCAGACAAACGACCACCCCTCATCACTGTCAAACGCTCCCTAAAACACTTCTGTGAGCAGGCCTTTCTAATCGACCTGGCCCGGGTATCCTGGAAGGACATTGACCTCATCCCGTCAGTTGAGGATGCCTGGTCATTCTTTAAAAGTAACTTCCTCACCATTTTAGATAAGCATGCTCCGTTCAAAAAATGCAGAACTAAGAACAGATACAGCCCTTGGTTCACTCCAGACCTGACTGCCCTCGACCAGCACAAAAACATCCTGTGGCGGACTGCAATAGCATCGAATAGTCCCCTCGATATGCAACTGTTCAGGGAAGTCAGGAACCAATACACGCAGTCAGTCAGGAAAGCTAAGACCAGCTTCTTCAGGCAGAAGTTTGCATCCTGAAGCTCCAACTCCAAAACGTTCTGGGACACTGTGAAGTCCATGGAGAACAAGAGCACCTCCTCCCAGCTGCCCACTGCACTGAGGCTAGGTAACACTGTCACCACCGATAAATCCATGATTATCGAAAACTTCAACAAGCATTTCTCAACGGCTGGCCATGCCTTCCGCCTGGCTACTCCAACCTCGGCCAACAGCTCCGCACACCCCGCAGCTCCTCGCCCAAGCCTCTCCAGGTTCTCCTTTTCCCAAATCCAGATAGCAGATGTTCTGAAAGAGCTGCAAAACCTGGACCCGTATAAATCAGCTGGGCTTGACAATCTGGACCCTCTATTTCTGAAACTATCCGCCGCCATTGTCGCAACCCCTATTACCAGCCTGTTCAACCTCTCTTTCATATCGTCTGAGATCCCCAAGGATTGGAAAGCTGCCGCAGTCATCCCCCTCTTCAAAGGGGGAGACACCCTGTACCCAAACTGTTACAGACCTATATCAATCCTGCCCTGCCTATCTAAGGTCTTCAAAAGCCAATTCAACAAACAGGTCACTGACCATCTCGAATCCCATCGTAACTTCTCCGCTGTGCAATCTGGTTTCCGAGCTGGTCACGGGTGCACCTCAGCCACACTCAAGGTACTAAACGATATCATAACCGCCATCGATAAAAGACAGTACTGTGCAGCCGTCTTCATCGACCTTGCCAAGGCTTTCGACTCCGGCAATCACCATATTCTTATCGGCAGACTCAGTAGCCTCGGTTTTTCAGATGACTGCCTTGCCTGGTTCACCAATTACTTTGCAGACAGAGTTCAGTGTGTCAAATCGGAGGGCATGCTGTCCGGTCCTCTGGCAGTCTCTATGGGGGTGCCACGGGGTTCAATTCTCGGGCCGACTCATTTCTCTGTATATATCAATGATGTTGCTCTTGCTGCGGGCGATTCCCTGATCCACCTCTACGCAGACGACACCATTCTATATACTTTCGGCCCGTCATTGGACACTGTGCTATCTAACCTCCAAACGAGCTTCAATGCCATACAACACTCCTTCCGTGGCCTCCAACTGCTCTTAAACGCTAGTAAAACCAAATGCATGCTTTTCAACCGATCGCTGCCTGCACCCGCATGCCCGACTAGCATCACCACCCTGGATGGTTCCGACCTTGAATATGTGGACATCTATAAGTACCTAGGTGTCTGGCTAGACTGCAAACTCTCCTTCCAGACTCATATCAAACATCTCCAATCGAAAATCAAATCAAGTCGGCTTTCTATTCCGCAACAAAGCCTCCTTCACTCACGCCGCCAAGCTTACCCTAGTAAAACTGACTATCCTACTGATCCTCGACTTCGGCGATGTCATCTACAAAATTGCTTCCAACACTCTACTCAGCAAACTGGATGCAGTTTATCACAGTGCCATCCGTTTTGTCACTAAAGCACCTTATACCACCCACCACTGCGACTTGTATGCTCTAGTCGGCTGGCCCTCGCTACATATTCGTCGCCAGACCCACTGGTTCCAGGTCATCTACAAGTCCATGCTAGGTAAAGCTCCGCCTTATCTCAGTTCACTGGTCACGATGGCAACACCCATCCGTAGCACGCGCTCCAGCAGGTATATCTCACTGATCATTCCTAAAGCCAACACTCATTTGGCCGCCTTTTGTTCCAGTACTCTGCTGCCAGTGACTGGAATGAATTGCAAAAATACCTGAAGTCTCCCTCACCAACTTCAAACATCAGCTATCTGAGCAGCTAACTGATCGCTGCAGCTGTACATAGTCTATTGGTAAATAGCCCACCCATTTTCACCTACCTCATCCCCACACTGTTTTTATTTATTTGCTTTTCTGCTCTTTTGCACACCAATATCTCTACCTGTACATGACCATCTGATAATTTATCACTCCAGTGTTAATCTGCAAAATTGTAATTATTCGCCTATCTCCTCATGCCCTTTGCACACATTGTATATAATAATATTTTCCTGAAGTTCTAAATAATCTCCTGCAACCCGCCACACCCAATGTGGCGTGGATGTGCTTTTTTTGAAAGTATTTCTATTTACTTCGGATCTGGTATTCCTCAACTGAAGCTAGCCAGCTAACTACTTACCAGCTATCAGTTAGCAAACCATTGCTAGCGGTCATCAGCTAACCTTTAGCTCGGAAAAGCTCTTGCAAGTTCGAACAACTTGACTCAAACCAGAGCATAACGGACCTATTTCTCTCCATATCCCCGGATTCCTACCGCAAACTCTGAACATTTTCATCTGGATCTTCGCAAGCACCAATTTGCCTGAAACTAGCCTGGCCAGGGCTCCTGTGCTGCCACCGAAGCCCACACCTGGGCTACAATATCCGGCCCCTTCTACTGCCGGTTCTACTGCCAGTACCCCGCCGATGCTCTACGACTGGAATACTGACATAATCTGCCCGAGGATTCCAACAGGCCCCTCAGGCACGACGCCCGCTGAAGGCCCATTCTGCTAACCTGCTAGGCCTGCTAGCTACCTAGAGCTACTTGGAACCCTACTAATTCCACGACTGGTCTATCGAAGTCACCGCACGAAGAGGCAAAAACAGACTTACCCCCATCGCGACATCCCCCAAAGGCTAACTTGCTAGCCCCGGCCTGCCAACTGCTAGCTTGCCTACCCCGGTCTGCCAACTGCTAGCCCCTGCTAACTGCTTGCTTGCAAACCCAGTCTGCTAACTGCTAGCTTGCCAACCCCGGTCTTCTAACTGCTTGCTTGTTTAGCCCCGGCCTACTAACTGTCTGAATCGCCGTTTCCCCAGTCAGCCCAACCACTCACTGGACCCATATTTTCACTTGGCTACGCATTCCTCTCTCTAATAACAATATGCCTTGTCCATTACTGTCCTGGTTAGTGATTACTGTCTTATTTCACTGTAGAGCCTCTAGCCCTGCTCAATATGCCTTAAGCAACCATGTTGTCCCACCTCCTACATATGCGATGACATCACCTGGTTTAAACGTCTCTAGAGACCATATCTCTCTCATCATTACTCAATACCTAGGTTTACCTCCAATGTATTCACATCCTACCTTACCTTTGTCTGTACAGTATGCCTTGACTCTATGCTATCGTGCCCAGAAACCTGCTCCTTTTACTCTCTATTCCGAACATGCTAGACGGCCAGTTCATATAGTATTTATCCGTACCCTTATCCTTCTTCTCCTCTGTTCCTCTGGTGATGTAGAGGTTAATCCAGGTCCTGCAGTGCCTAGCTCCACTCCCACTCCCCAGGTGCTCCCATTTGTTGACTTTTGTAACTGTAAAAGCCTTGTTTTCATGCCTGTTAACATTAGAAGCCTACACCCTAAGTTTGTTTTACTCACTGCTTTACCACACTCTGCCAACCCGGATGTCTTAGCTGTGTCTGATTCCTGGCTTAGAAAAACCACAAAAAAACCTGAAATCTCCATCATTAACTATAATATTTTCCGACAAGATAGAACTGCCTTAGGGGGCGGTGTCGCAATCTACTGCAAAGATAGCCTGCAGAGTTCTGTATTACTATCCAAGTCTGTCCCCAAACAATTCGAGCTTCTACTTCTAAAAATTCCAGACAGTCTGTCTGAAACAAAACTCTCACTGTTGCCGCTTGCTATAGACCTCCCTCTGCCCTCAGCTGTGCCCTCAATACCATATGTGAATTGATTGCCCCCCGTCTATCTTCTGAGCTCGTGCTACTAGGTGACCTAAACTGGTACATGCTTAACACCCCGGCCATCCTACAATCCAAGCTCGATGCCCTCAATCTCACACAAATTATCAATGAATCTACCAGGTACAACTCCAAATCCGTAAACACGGGCACCCTCATAGATGTCATCCTAACTAACTCGCCCCCCAAATACACCTCTGCTGTTTTCAATCAAGATCTCAGCGCTCACTGCCTCATTGCCTGCATCCGTAATGGGTCTGCGACCAAACGACCACCCCTCATCACTGTCAAACGCTACCTAAAACACTTCTGCGAGCAGGCCTTTCTTATCGATCTGGCCGGGGTATCCTGGAATGACATTGACCTCATCCCGTCAGTAGATGATGCCTGGCTATTCTTTAAAAGTGCCTTCCTCACCATCTTAAATAAGCATGCCCCATTCAAAAATTGTAGAACTAGGAATAGATATAGTCCTTGGTTCACTCCAGACCTGTCTGCCCTTGACCAGCACAAAAACATCCTGTGGCGTTCTGCATTAGCATCGAATAGCCCCTGTGATATGCAACTTTTCAGGGAAGTTAAGAACAAATATACACAAGCAGTTAAGGCTAGCTTTTTCAAACAGAAAATTGCATCCTGCTCTGAGGCTAGAAAACAATGTCATCGCCGATAAATCAACTATAATTGAGAATTTCAATAAGCATTTCTCTACGGCTGGCCATGCTTTCCACTTGGCTACCCCTACCCCGGTCAACTGCCCGGCACCCTGCACAGCAACCCGCCAAAGCCCCCACCATTTCTCCTTTACCCAAATCCAGATAGCTGATGTTCTGAAAGAGCTGCAAAATCTGGACCCCTTCAAATCAGCAGGGCTAGACAATCTGGACCCTCTCTTTCTAAAATTATCTGCCGAAATTGTTGCAACCCCTATTACTAGCCTGTTCAACCTCTCTTTCGTATCGTCTGAGATTCCCAAAGATTGGAAAGCTGCCGCGGTCATCCCCCTCTTTAAAGGGGGTGACACTCTAGACCCAAACTGCTACAGACCTATATTTATCCGACCCTGTTTTTCTAAGGTCTTCGAAAGCCAAGTTAACAAATAGATTACCGACCATTTCGAATCCCACCACACATTCTCCGCTATGCAATCTGGTTTCAGAGCTGGTCATGGGTGTACCTCAGCCACGCTCAAGGTCCTTAATGACATCATAACCGCCATCGATAAGAGACATTACTGTGCAGTCGTATTCATCGTCCTGGCCAAGGCTTTCGACTCTGTCAATCACCACATTCTTATTGGCCGACTTGACAGCCTTGGTTTCGCAAATGATTGCCTCGCCTGGTTTACCAACTACTTCTCTGATAGCGTTCAGTGTGTAAAATTGGAGGGCCTGTTGTCCGGACCTCTGGCAGTCTCTTTCGGGGTGCCACAGGGTTCAATCCTCGGGCCAATTCTCTTCTCTGTACACATCAATTATGTTGCTCTTGCTGCCTCTTGTTGTTACTCCTTCAATTATGTTGCTCTTGCTGCCTCTCTTGATGTTACTCCTTCTGTGGCCTCCAACTGCCCTTAAACGCATGTAAAACTAAATGCATGCTATTCAACCGATCACTGCCCGCACCTGCTCACCCGTCCTTCATCACTACTCTGGACAGCTCTGACTTAGAATACGTGGACAACTACAAGTACCTAGGTGTCTGGTTAGACTGTAAACTCTCCTTCCAGACACACATTAAGCATCTCCAATCCAAAAGTGTATCTAGAATTGGCTTCCTATATCGCAACAAAACATCCTTCACTCATGCTGCCAAACATACCCTCGTAAAACTGACCATCCTACCGATCCTCGACTTCGGTGATGTCATCTATAAAATAGCCTCAACAAATTGGATGCGGTCTATCACAGTGCCATCCGTTTTGTCACCAAAGCCACGTTCACTACCCACCATTGCGACCTGTACGCTCCCGTTGGTTGACCCACTCTTCATACTCGTCGCCAAATCCACTGGCTACAGGTTATCTACAAGTCTCTGCTAAGTAAAGCCCCGCCTTATCTCAGCTCACTGGTCACCATAGCAGCACCCACTCGTAGCACGCGCTCCAGCGGGTATATCTCACTGGTCACCCCCAAAGCCAAATCCTTTCCTTCCAGTTCTCTGCTGCCAATGACTGGAATGAACGGCAAAAATCTCTGAAGCTGGAGAATCATATCTCCCTCACTAGCTTTAAGCACCAGCTGTCAGAGCAGCTCACATATCACTGCACCTGTACATAGCCCATCTGTAAACAGCCCATCTATCTACCTACCTCATCCCCATACTGTATTTATTTATTTATCTTGCTTTTTTGCACCCTAGTATCTTTACTTGCACATTCATCTTCTGCACATCTACCATTCCAGTGTTTAATTGCTATATTGTAATTACTTTGCCACCATGGCCTATTTATTGCCTTAACTCCCTTATCTTACCTCATTTGCACTCACTGTATATATACTTTTTGTTTTCTTTTGTTCTACTGTATTATTGACTATGTTTTGTTTATTCCATGTGACTCTGTGTTGTTGTTTGTGTTGCACTGCTTTGCTTTATCTTGGCCAGGTCGCAGTTGTAAATGAGAACTTGTTCTCAACTAGCCTACCTGGTTAAATAAAGGTAAAAGAAAAAGGAGGTTTCATAAGGAGTAAGGCTTTACTTTAAGGTTAAGATCACTTTGTTAGTCAATTACACACAACTTCCAACATCAATTTAACTTCAGCCTTTAACCCCTCTGAAAGACAAACATATACAGGACATACACATTAAGGTTTTTTTGCAGAGGTGTGAGGGCTGCCACACTGGGCGTCAGGAGCTGTTGTTATGGGGGGGAGTGCCTTGGTCAAGGGCACAATGGCAGGCAATAGCATCTAGGATTTGATACCAGCAACCCTCTGGTTGCCAGTTTACTTCCCGCTAGATTATTCCTGTCGAACCTGGGATTCGAACTGGCAATCCTCCAGTTGATGGCTTGTCTCTCTAACTGCTAGGCTTCCACCTATCACTGTCTCTCATTCTCTGTCACATTCTCATTTTGTCTCGCTCTCTCTCTGTCTCTCAAGTTGTACTGAACACACACATGTACACACACACACACACACACCCTGCTGCCTCCATTGTCCAGGAAAGCAGACTCTCAGACATCTCTTTGTTTTCTCATCACTCTGTCTATCATCTGCCTCCTCTGGCCTGCCCACATGTCTCTGTGTAAAGCACTGGGAGAATCAGACACGTACCTGTGATTGGTGCCAGGGAAACTGGAAACGGGTTATCGTCCAATCATATTGAGCCCCATAGAGTTTTTCGTTCTGTCATCAGTTTGCGTACTGTTGCCCTAATTCAACTCCTAATTTGGGAGTAGCTAATTTGTTTGATCCTGGCCTGGTCAAAACTAATATATATATTTTTTTCTTAGTGAACTGTCAGTTCTCTGTAGGTAACCTGTGAAGGGTTACCTGCATCCTATATATCTGAAGGGCCCTAGCTCCAACCCTTTGTTTATGTAGGTAACATCTAAAGGTCTGTATCTCTCAGAAGGTAATCTGTGAAGGACTCAGCACTCCTCTGATCACAGTGCTGAGACAGTGTGAATTGTGTGGTGTGGAGCTCAAGTCTCTCGTCATGGCACCTGTATCCCCAGGCAAAGAGTCTGCAGCTGGAATTAATTTCCCCTTGCTGCCAGAGTTATCCCCCCCGGGGAGCAGGCAGGCATGGAGCTCTGGTCTGGGATTTTATCGGAGGTGACAGTTCCTCACACTAAAGTGTTTGGATCACCTCAAGTAGGGGAATGAGAGCGGCTCTGCTACAAAGTCCAGATTTAGATTGACTGAGCTTGTTCCCAGACCGGTGTGCTGCATGGCTCTCTAGCCTGACACAACCCACACTCACTACTGCTGGAAGGGAGACTGCTGCACTGACAACAGTCGAAGGGTGTGTGTGTGTGTGTCTAACTATGTGTGTGCGAGTGTGTGTGTTAGTGGGGCCACTTTGAAGACAGACTTAGACAGTGGTGGTATGTCAGTCTTGGTTAGAATGGAGGCTGATGTTGGAATATGCTTGGCACTAATATGGCACCAGTATCTCTGTCCCCATCTCTGCCATTCTGGTCCCTGTCTCTATCTGGCCCTGACAATGTCTCCTCCTATTAGGTGATTGGCTATATCGCTCGGAGCACCCCTCAACCATTTTCCACATCCTTCCCCGTCACCTCCCCTTTCCTCTCGTCCTCTTCCTTTCCTGCCCTCTCTGGTCAATAATGCTCTTGATGTCTATTTAAGAACTGTGTTGAGATCAGAACGTATCTGTCCAGCTCTCCGAGGGTCGGTGACAGCGCTAATGCCTATTTTCCTTGGCTCATTTGCCGAGCGGTGACACCTAGCCGGCTGAAGCTGCAGCTCTGCAGAATTCTTCAAGTGACAGACAGAGAAAGAACAGAGTAGACTAGGCTAGAGTATGGTGGCTGTACATGGCCATGTTGTTTTACAGTTTAACCCTATGGGGAGTTATTTGTTGTTGTAGTTTTTTAAGCATTTAAGCACTTAATTTAATTAGTGCCCTAACAAAGCTGCAGATTTAAACCTTATTTCATTTGATCAATAAAACATAAAATAATGTGATTCATACTACAGTCTTCACCTTGTTTTTAGATTAAGGGAAATTTTCTAAGTGTGATTATAAACATGTGAATCTTTATCGTACTGTAGCTTGTTTGTTGATTGGATCAATTAGCCTTAGATCAGAGATTTACCATTCGCTCAGGGCAACATCAACTAAAAGCATCTGGAATTATGTCTCTAGACATCATTTGTATAATGTGAAGTACTTCAAAGGTATTGTCAAGGTCAAGGGTCATTTTGATATTGATAGAATGCTGAAGTGAATGCTGTTATCAGTTGCCAAATTTAAAAAAGCTAGGATGTTCAGAGCAAGGTTCACATAGTATTGATACATGGCTTGCACGCATTCACACACGCATTCACACACGCATTCACACACGCATTCACACACGCATACACTCACGCATACACACACACACACACACACACACACACACACACACACACACACACACACACACACACACACACACACACACACACACACACACACACACACACACACACACACACACACACACACACACACACACACACACACACACACACACACACAGAGTCCCTCTGCCCATTGATTGTGGTAATAATTACCTTCTGTCTCTCTCATGGCCCACTCTTCCTGTTTGTGTGGGTGAAGTGGAGGCAGAGCTAGGGCTGTGAGCTCGTTACTGTCTAGACATCACCCTGAGGCCAATGCTGTTTCCTCGCTGTTCCTCCACTTGAAAAGGATACTCATCCTCTATATTCACACACACACACACCTCCGAGACACACACACCTCCGAGACAAACACACACAAAAACACACCTCTGAGACACACACACACACACACACACACACACACACACACACACACACACACACACACACACACACACACACACACACACACACACACACACACACACACACACACACACACACACATAAACTTCACAGCTGGTATAAGGCCGATAATGATAAATAATGAACCATTAGAATACACATATTTATATTAGCGTTTGTGTATACTGTTGTCAATAGCTGAATACCTTATTTGATATTATATCAAAGAAACAGCCATGGGAAATAGACAGAGAAATCAGATTGACACTCAATTGAACTTTTCCATGGTTAATACAGAATAGTGAGGACAATACAGTGTGATAACAAATCAAGTCCAAGGGGATTGCTTATACACACCACAGGTAAATCTGAATTTTACCACAGTGTTTTAATATTATTAATCTTCTTCCATTTTCAGGTGTGCTCGCCAAGTGCCGTTACATCTACTATGGAAAGCATTCAGAAGGCAACCGGTTCATCCGCAATGACCAACTCTAATGGACCGATGGAGACACACACACACACACACACACACACACACACACACACACACACACACACACACACACACACACACACACACACACACACACACACACACACACACACACACACACACACACACACACACACACACACACACACACACACACACACACACACACGTGTACATGCACACACACACACACACACACACACACACACACACACACACACACACACACACACACACACACACACACACACACACACACACACACACACACACACACACACACACACACACACACACACACACACACACACACACATGTACACATATATACACAAACACACACTGATCTAACCAACCCCAAACCCCGAAATCAAACTCCTAACCTGTAAACCTAATCTCTAATTCTAACCCTAATTCTAACCCTAACCCATAACCCTAAAATAGCTTTTTACTTGTGGTGACCAGCGAAATATCCCTACTTGTCCGAATTGTCTTAGTTTTACTATCCTTATGAGGATATCTGGTCCCCACAAGGATAGTAAAACCAGGGTGTAGGGAGCTGTCTCTCAGATGGGATGTTAAATGGGTGTCCTGCCTCTCTGTGGTCACTAAAGATCCCATGGCACTTATCGTAAGAGTAGGGGTGTTAACCCCGGTGTCCTGGCTAAATTCCTAATCGGACCCTCATATCATCACGGTCACCTAATCATCCCCAGCTTCCATTTGGCTCATTCATCCTCCCTCCTCTTCCTTGTAACTATTCCCCAGGTCGTTGCTGTAAATGAGAATGTGTTCTCAGTCAATTTACCAGGTAAAATAAGGGTTAAATAACATTTACATAAATAAAATGTATCAAGCTGATCAAGTAAGATTGCTGATCTAGGATCAGTTTAGTTATTTATTTAGATGGTAATTAATATGATTATATGGACAGAGGGGACCTGATCCTAGATCAGCATGATGAGATTCTTTATCAATACGGTTCCTGTCGCGAAGTGGCCTGGTCTCCTCCTCCACTGAGTTTAGGCTGCCTCTCCTGTCAGCTCCACTCTCCTGCCCCAGAGTGAACACTGACATGATTCCATCTAAGCAGCAATGCTATACACGCACACACAACCATACACTTATGTGCATGCATGCACATACACACATGCAGAGACCCGCACACGCAAGTGCACACACACACACACCACCCGTGGCCATGGTGATGGACAGCTCCAGCCAAGCGGCTGCGCTGACAGCCAAGGCAGACATGATGGATCACCAGTCCCCTACCACCACTCACCAGGAGTCAGAGGTCACACCTGACGCCTCACTGGGCCTGTGTGAGGGAAGGCCAGACAGGAGAGAGGGAGGAGAGAAGGCCAGACAAGAGAGGAGGGAAGGCCAGACAGGAGAGAGGGAGGAGAAAAGGCTACACAAGAGAGAGGGAGGAGGGAAGGCCAGACAGGAGAGAGGGAGGAGGGAAGGCCAGACATGAGAGAGGGAGGAGGGAAGGCCAGACAGGAGAGAGGGAGGAGGGAAGGCCAGACAGGAGAGAGGGAGGAGGGAAGGCCAGACAGGAGAGAGGGAGGAGGGAAGGCCAGACAGGAGAGAGGGAGGAGGGAAGGCCAGACAGGAGAGGGCGAGGAGGTAAGGACAGACAAGAGAGAGGGAGGAGGGAAGGCCAGAGAGGGAGGAGGGAAGGCCAGACAGGAGAGAGGGAGGAGGGATTGCCAGAGGGAGGAGGGAGAGACAGGGAGGAGGGAAGGCCAGACAAGAGAGAGGGGAGGGAAGGAGGAGGGAAGGGGGCCAGACAGGGAGAGAGGGACAAGGAGAGGGAAGGACAGACAAGAGAGAGGGAGCAGGGAAGGCCAGACAGGAAAGAGGGAGGAGGGAAGGCCAGGCAGGAGAGGAGAGAGGGAGGAGGGAAGGCCAGACAGGAGAGAGGGAGGAGGGAAGGCCAGTCAGGAGAGAGGGAGGAGGGAAGGCTACACAGGAGAGGGGGAGGAGGTAAGGACAGACAAGAGAGAGGGAGGAGGGAAGGCCAGACAGGAGAGAGGGAGGAGGGATGGCCAGACAGGAGAGAGGGAGGAGGGAAGGCCAGACAGGAGAGAGGGAGGAGGGAAGGCTACACAGGAGAGGGGGAGGAGGGAAAGCCAGACAGGAGAGAGGGAGGAGGGAAGGCCAGACAGGAGAGGGGGAGGAGGGAAGGACAGACAGGAGAGGGGGGGAGGGAAGGCCAGACAGGAGAGGGGGAGGAGGGAAGGCAAGACAGGAGAGAGGGAAGAGAAGGAGAAATATAGGAAAAAATAAGAACGCTAGGATAACTTTTCCTCAAGGACACCACCCTTGTGCTTTTGAAGCTGTATTTGTTTAGATTATCTCACAGCATTATTTTTGTGATAAGGTCGTAGTTTTCAGTCTCTCTTCTAAAGGAATGTACTCTGATACAGGGTTTACCTGCAAGCGTAACAACACTTTTAAACTTTCACTTACCAAAAGTGTTTAGAGTTATGCTGTTGTCAGATATACATCACTATGAATATGTTAATGCAAAATAATCAGTCATTTAGTATTGAATTATTGCAAGAAATTGTATCATTTGAAGGGGTATCATATTTTCAATAAACTGGGTGATTCAAACCCTGAATGATGATTGGCTGATAGCTATGGTATATCAGACCGTATAACACTTGTATGACAAAACATTTATTTTCACTGCCTAATTACATTGGTAAGCAGTTTATAATAGCAATAAGGCACCTCAGGGTTTGTGGTATATGGCCAATATAACACAGATAGATAGATTGATTGATAGCTAGCTGCAGGCTAATGTGTACAAGATGCATCTCACTCAGCACTGGCTTCTTGATCAATGAGACCTGACTGCATTGTGGACATGGCAGCGATGTCGTAGTGAGGATAACTACTGCTCTAGAGGGATGTATGGTGGGCTGTTTTTGCACCATAGCAGCAGCAGAGGCACCGCCCAAGTGGGTGATACACGTTAGTGGTGGAGGAGTACTAAGTCCCAGCTACAGAGAGGCTGATCTGAGAACGACATCAGGGCCAGCAAGCCAACTCCATCACCATCACCTGGCATCACAGGAAGGCTACAGCGAGGCTGAGGACAACATCAGGGCCAATTGCATCATCTGGCATCGATCATCTGGCATCACCATCATCAAGTCAATGACCCTAACTCCAGTGGGTTATCAGAAGAACCAGACTCAGGAGCCGGCACACTCCATTGTGAAGGAACTTTGCAAAGCTAGCTTCATCAACAATTTCTTTGTTTTGTTAATCTTCATAATTGTTATGTCAACTTACATTTTTTATAGGCCTATTTACAAATGATCTTTATCAGTAGGTCTATACTGCTGTTCTGCTTATTCTCTGGTGATTCCTGTAATCTTCCAACCAGGATTTGGGGGGAAATTACCAGAATTTAAGCAGATGAATCATGAAATGTTAATATCAGTATGTATAGTATGGAACGAGATTGTAAATTCATTGTGATTTAGGTTACTGAATATGACCTAAACTGTGTTGTGAAGGATTCAGAAGGCATGCTTTTAACATACTGTGTTAAGGAAGTTAGGAAATATTCCCACATAATGAATGTACTCAATGTAATCTTATCATCTGCCATTTGGAAATAAACCAATGGTGTTATAGGTGATTGGCAGAAATGGAATGTCCTTTAAGACATGGAAACCAGTCCACTTACTCCACTTCAGTCATTACCACAAGCCTGTCCCCCCCAATTAAGGTGCCACCAACCTGTGCCCTGATAAACGGCTTAATTGGAATGTAGTGGCTGTACAGTAACATGCTACACTTGATGTCACAGATTCACAATGCTGTGTGGGTTGACGCAACAACAAGTTGCCCCCATCTCTCCTGCGAATTGGGCAACTTCTGCAATAGGTTTGTTGTCTGAGTGAGGGAAATGCTGTCAATTTAGAGAACTATATGTATTTTGAAAGATGAGCTGTTGAGGTTTATAATAAATACCACTATATCATAACAAGCAAGCCAAACATCCATGAGTCCAAATATGTACTTCAGATTTCATATCATAAAACTCAGGTGATATACAGTGTGATATACAGTGTCAACGTTTATGATCACTATGTTTGATGTACAGTTACAAGATGACATATCTTCATACCCTGGGTTGTTCTCAACAGAATGAGCCACATTTTCCTTCTTCTCTATTCCAGTCATTACCGTCTCCTTCTCTAATCCAGTTATTACGTCTCCTTTTCCTGCTTCTCTATTCCAGTCATTACCGTCTCCTTCTCTAATCCAGTTATTACGTCTCCTTCTCCTGCTTCTCTATTCCAGTCATTACCGTCTCCTTCTCTAATCCAGTTATTATGTCTCCTTTTCCTGCTTCTCTATTCCAGTCATTACCGTCTCCTTCTCTAATCCAGTTATTATGTCTCCTTTTCCTGCTTCTCTATTCCAGTCATTCCGTCTCCTTCTCTAATCCAGTTATTACGTCTCCTTCTCCTGCTTCTCTATTCCAGTCATTACCGTCTCCTTCTCTAATCCAGTTATTATGTCTCCTTTTCCTGCTTCTCTATTCCAGTCATTACCGTCTCCTTCTCCTGCTTCTCTATTCCAGTCATTACCGTCTCCTTCTCTAATCCAGTTATTACGTCTCCTTCTCCTGCTTCTCTATTCCAGTCATTACCGTCTCCTTCTCTAATCCAGTTATTACGTCTCCTTTTCCTGCTTCTCCATTCCAGTCATTACCGTCTCCTTCTCCAATCCAGTTATTACGTCTCCTTTTCCTGCTTCTCAATTCCAGTCATTACCGTCTCCTTCTCTAATCCAGTTATTATGTCTCCTTTTCCTGCTTCTCTATTCCAGTCATTCCGTCTCCTTCTCTAATCCAGTTATTACGTCTCCTTCTCCTGCTTATCTATTCCAGTCATTACCGTCTCCTTCTCTAATCCAGTTATTACGTCTCCTTTTCCTGCTTCTCTATTCCAGTCATTACCGTCTCCTTCTCCTGCTTCTCTATTCCAGTCATTACCGTCTCCTGCTCCTGCTTCTCTATTCCAGTCATTACCATCTCCTTCTCCTGCTTCTCTATTCCAGTCATTACCATCTCCTTCTCTATTCCAGTTATTACGTCTCCTTCTCCTGCTTCTCTATTCCAGTCATTACCGTCTCCTTCTCTAATCCAGTTATTACGTCTCCTTTTCCTGCTTCTCAATTCCAGTCATTACCATCTCCTTCTCTATTCCAGTCATTACCATCTCCTTCTCCTGCTTCTCTATTCCAGTCATTACCGTCTCCTTCTCCTGCTTCTCTATTCCAGTCATTACCGTCTCCTTCTCCTGCTTCTCTATTCCAGTCATTACCATCTCCTTCTCCTGCTTCTCTATTCCAGTCATTACCATCTCCTTCTCCTCTATTCCAGTCATTACCATCTCCTTCTCCTGCTTCTCTATTCCAGTCATTACAGTCTCGTTCTCTATTCCAGTCATTATCATCTCCTTCTGTAATCCAGTCATTACATCTCCTTTTCCTGCTTCTCTATTCCAGCCATTACTGTCTCCTTCTCCTGCTTCTCTATTCCAGTCATTACAGTCTCCTTTTCTATTCCAGTCATTACCGTCTCCTTCTCTAATCCAGTCATTACCGTCTCCTTCTCTAATCCAGTCATTACCGTCTCCTTCTCTATTCCAGTCATTACAGTCTCCTTCTCTATTCCAGTCATTACATCTCCTTTTTCCTGCTTCTCTATTCTAGTCATTACGGTAAAAGGTACCGTCTTCTACATTAGCCCAAACAGATCAGGGAGTTGTGAGCGGGACCATGTGGAGCTTCAGTCCTGCTCATCAATCTAACAGACAGACAGATGACAGAAAGGTCAGCGATAGCCTCACACTATCTTTGATTTCTCTCTGTGTGTGTGTGTGTGTGTGTGTGTGTGTGTGTGTGTGTGTGTGTGTGTGTGTGTGTGTGTGTGTGTGTGTGTGTGTGTGTGTGTGTGTGTGTGTGTGTGTGTGTGTGTGTGTGTGTGTGTGTGTGTGTGTGTGTGTGTTCCTGCACCCGTAACGTTGGGGGGGCTGGTCACGAGTGGCAACGTTTCAGCATGACCAGGTTTATTTGTGTTGTGTTCAGAGGGAACCGGCCCTGACAGCTGGCGCAGGCAGGAAGAGTGGAGCCACAACAAGTCCCCCACCCAACAACAAAATGTCATCCTTCCCCTGGCTGCCTCCCTCCTCACCCTCGCCAACCCAGCCTTCCTGCTGAAAAGAGCAGACATTTAAAACTTTGTGACATGTGTCAAAGGCACTGCCATTGAGCCAGTGCTGCTGACGGAGCTGGGATTGACAGGCCGGGAGCCACCGGAGCTGGCTGGAGGACACACCGAGTTTGGTTTGTGTCACTTCCCATCCTCGTCAGCGCATAGCCGCATCCCCAGCACACAAACTACTGCATTATGGGATGGGCAGGGCGGCAGGGTGTAGACATCTGTCTTACTGACACGTGCTAGTGAGAGAGAGAGAGAGAGAGAGAGAGAGAGAGAGAGAGAGAGAGAGAGAGAGAGAGAGTGTGTACGTGTGTGTACTCTGGCAACCAGGGGAATGAATTCCAGCTGCAGACTCTTTGACTGAGCTCCACACCACACAAATCACACTGACTCAGTACTGTGATCAGAGGAGTGCTGAGTCCTTCACAGATTACCTTGTGAGAGATACAGACCTTTAGATGTTACCTACATAGACACATGGTTGAAGCTATGGCCCTTCAGAGATATAGGATGGAGTCTAGTGCCCTTAACAGCTTACCTTCTGAGGGATAGGGCCCTTTACATACAGGTGTGTGTTAGAGAATGGTTAGGGGATAATTATTCGAATGGCTCACATGGTTTCTAGTTACACATGGAAGCTTGTTATACAACTTTACCCTTGAACCTATAATGCACAGCTGTATTGGGCAATGTAAGCAACATACGGTCCAATAACTTGCCTTCGCTACTGTCTGTGTTGAGCGTTAGTCATGTACAGTGGGGAGAACAAGTATTTGATACACTGACGATTTTGCAGGTTTTTCTACTTACAAAGCATGTAGAGGTCTGTAATTTTTATCATAGGTACACTTCAACTGTGAGAGACAGAATATAAAACAAAAATCCATAAAATCACATTGTATGATTTTTAAGTAATTAATGTGCATTTTATTGCATGACATAAGTATTTGATACATCAGAAAAGCTGAACTTAATATTTGATACAGAAACCTTTGTTTGCAATTACAGAGATCATACGTTTTCTGTAGTTCTTGACCAAGTTTGCACACACTTCAGCAGGGATTTTGGCCCACTCCTCCATACAGACCTTCTCCAGATCTTTCAGGTTTCGGGGCTGTCGCTGGGCAATACGGACTTTCAGCTCCCTCCAAAGATGTTCCATTTGGTTCAGGTCTGGAGACTGGCTAGGCCACTCTAGGACCTTGAGATGCTTCTTACGGAGCCACTCCTTAGTTGCCCTGGCTGTGTGTTTCGGGTCATTATCATGCTGGAAGACCCAGCCACGACCCATCTTCAATGCTCTTACTGAGGGAAGGAGGTTGTCCCCATCCATCCTCCCCTCAATACGGTGCAGTCGTACTGTCCCCTTTGCAGAAAAGCACCCCCAAAGAATGATGTTTCCACCTCCATGCTTCACGGTTGGGATGGTGTTCTTGGGGTTGTACTCATCCTTCTTCCTCCAAACACGGCGAGTGGAGTTTAGACCAAAAAGCTCTATTTTTGTCTCATCAGACCACATGACCTTCTCCCATTCTTCCTCTGGATCATCCTGATGGTCATTGGCAAACTTCAGATGGGCCTGGACATGCGCTGGCTTGAGCAGGGGGACCTTGCGTGTGCTGCAGGATTTTAATCCATGACGTAGTAGTAGTGTGTTACTAATGGTTTTCTTTGAGACTGTCGTCCCAGCTCTCTTCAGGTCATTGACCAGGTCCTGCCGTGTAGTTCTGGGCTGATCCCTCACCTTCCTCATGATCATTGATGCCCCACGAGGTGAGATCTTGCATGGAGCCCCAGACCGAGGGTGATTGACCGTCATCTTGAACTTCTTCCATTTTTTCGTTTTTTTTGTTTTTACCCCAGTTTTCTCCCCAAATTCGTGGTATCCAATTGTTTAGTAGCTACTATCTTGTCTCATCGCTACAACTCCCATACGGGCTCGGGAGAGACGAAGGTTGAAAGTCATGCGATACACAACCCAACCAAGCCGCACTGCTTCTTAACACAGCGCCATCCATCCCGGAAGCCAGCCGCACCTATGTGTGGAGGAAACACCGTGCACCTGGCAACCTTGGTTAGAGCACACTGCGCCCGGCCCGCCACAGGAGTCGCTGGTGCGCGATGAGACAAGGATATCCCTACCAGCCAAACCCTCCCTAACCCGGATGACGCAAGGCCAAGTGTGCGTCGCCCCCACGGACCTCCTGGTCGCGGCCGGTTACGACAGAGCCTGGGCGCGAACCCAGAGTCTCTGGTGGCACAGCTGGCGCTGCAGTACAGCGCCCTTAGCCACTGTGCCACCCGGGAGGCCGAACTTCTTACATTTTTTATAATTGCGCCAACAGTTATTGCCATCTCACCAAGCTGCTTGCCTATTGTCCTGTAGCCCATCCCAGCCTTGTGCAGGTCTACAATTTTATCCCTGATGTCCTTACACCCTCTCTGGTCTTGGCCATTGTGGAGAATTTGGAGTCTGTTTGATTGAGTGTGTGGACAGGTGTCTTTTATACAGGTAACGAGTTCAAACAGGTGCAGTTAATACAGGTAATGAGTGGAGAACAGGAGGGATTCTTAAAGACAAACTAACAGGTCTGTGAGAGCCGGAATTCTTACTGGTTGGTATGTGATCAAATACTTATGTCATGTAAAAATCATACAATGTGATTTTCTGGATTTTTGTTTAAGATTCTGTCTCTCACAGTTGAAATGTACCTATGATAAAAATTATAGACTTCTACATGCTTTGTAAGTAGGAGAACCTGCAAATTGGCAGTGTAGCAAATACTTCTTCTCCCCACTGTAACTCAGGAGCATAAAGTGCTGTGAAACGTATCACAGAGATACAGCATTCTTCACCCCTAGTATCCCCAACAGGCACAGCGCAGACTGACTTGCTGTCACAGAAACTTAGTCCACATCATCTCTTGCCATCAGACATCAGTCCTAAGCTAGTCATCAGTCCTCAGCTGGTCATCATACATCAGTCCTCAGCTAGTCATCAGACAGCAGTCCTCAGCTAGTCATCAGGCATCAGTCCTCAGCTAGTCATCAGGCATCAGTCCTCAGCTAGTCATCAGACATCAGTCCTCAGCTAGTCATCAGACATCAGTCCTCAGATCAGACATCAGTCCTCAGCTAGTCATCAGACATCAGTCCTCAGCTAGTCATCAGACATCAGTCCTCAGCTAGTCATCAGACATCAGTCCTCAGCTAGTCATCAGACATCAGTCCTCAGCTAGTCATCAGACATCAGTGCTCAGCTAGTCATCAGTCATCAGTCCTCAGTTAGTCATCAGACATCAGACCTCAGCTAGTCATCAGACATCAGTCCTCAGCTAGTCAACATACATCAGTCCTCAGTTAGTCATCAGTCCTCAGTTAGTCATCAGACATCAGTCCTCAGTTAGTCATCCGACATCAGACCTCAGCTAGTCATCAGACATCAGTCCTCAGCTAATCATCAGACATCAGACCTCAGCTAGTCATCAGACATCAGTCCTCAGCTAGTCATCAGTCTTCAGCTAGTCATCAGTCCTCAGCTAGTCATCAGACATCAGTCCTCAGCTAGTCATCAGTCATCAGTCCTCAGTTAGTCATCAGACATCAGACCTCAGCTAGTCATCAGACATCAGTCCTCAGTTAGTCATCAGACATCAGACCTCAGCTAGTCATCAGACATCAGTCCTCAGCTAGTCATCAGTCATCAGTCCTCAGTTAGTCATCAGACATCAGACCTCAGCTAGTCATCAGACATCAGTCCTCAGCTAGTCATCAGACATCAGTCCTCAGCTAGTCATCAGTCATCAGTCCTCAGTTAGTCATCAGACATCAGTCCTCAGCTAGTCATCAGTCCTCAGCTAGTCATCAGTCATCAGTCCTCAGTTAGTCATCAGACATCAGACCTCAGCTAGTCATCATACATCAGTCCTCAGCTAGTCATCAGTCCTCAGTTAGTCATCAGACATCAGACCTCAGCTAGTTATCAGACATCAGTCCTCAGTTAGTCATCAGACATCAGTCCTCAGCTAGTCATCAGACATCAGTCCTCAGTTAGTCATCAGACATCAGTCCTCAGCTAGTCATCATACATCAGTCCTCAGCTAGTCAGCAGTCCTCAGTTAGTCATCAGACATCAGACCTCAGCTAGTCATCAGACATCAGTCCTCAGCTAGTCATCAGACATCAGTCCTCAGCTAGTCATCAGTCATCAGTCCTCAGTTAGTCATCAGTCATCAGTCCTCAGTTAGTCATCAGACATCAGTCCTCAGTTAGTCATCAGTCATCAGTCCTCAGCTAGTCATCAGACATCAGTCCTCAGCTATTCATCAGTCATCAGTCCTCAGTTAGTCATCAGACATCAGACATCAGCTAGTCATCATACATCAGTCCTCAGCTAGTCATCAGTCCTCAGTTAGTCATCAGACATCAGACCTCAGCTAGTCATCAGACATCAGTCCTCAGTTAGTCATCAGACATCAGTCCTCAGCTAGTCATCAGTCATCAGTCCTCAGTTAGTCATCAGACATCAGTCCTCAGTCATCAGTCATCAGTCCTCAGCTAGTCATCAGACATCAGTCCTCAGCTAGTCATCAGACATCAGTCCTCAGTTAGTCATCAGACATCAGTCCTCAGCTAGTCATCAGTCATCAGTCCTCAGTTAGTCATCAGACATCAGTCCTCAGCTAGTCATCAGTCCTCAGTTAGTCATCAGACATCAGTACTCAGCTAGTCATCAGTCCTCAGCTAGTCATCAGACATCAGACCTCAGCTAGTCATCAGACATCAGTCCTCAGTTAGTCATCAGACATCAGTCCTCAGCTAGTCATCAGACATCAGTCCTCAGCTAGTCATCAGTCATAAGTCCTCAGCTAGTCATCAGACATCAGTCCTCAGCTAGTCATCAGTCCTCAGCTAGTCATCAGACATCAGTCCTCAGCTAGTCATCAGTCATCAGTCCTCAGTTAGTCATCATACATCAGTCCTCAGCTAGTTATCAGTCCTCAGTTAGTCATCAGACATCAGACCTCAGCTAGTCATCAGACATCAGTCCTCAGTTAGTCATCAGACATCAGTCCTCAGCTAGTCATCAGTCATCAGTCCTCAGTTAGTCATCAGACATCAGTCCTCAGCTAGTCATCAGACATCAGACCTCAGCTAGTCATCAGACATCAGTCCTCAGCTAGTCATCAGTCATCAGTCCTCAGTTAGTCATCAGACATCAGACCTCAGCTAATCATCAGACATCAGTCCTCAGCTAGTCATCAGACATCAGTCCTCAGCTAGTCATCACTCATCAGTCCTCAGTTAGTCATCAGACATCAGTCCTCAGCTAGTCATCAGTCCTCAGCTAGTCATCAGTCATCAGTCATCAGTTAGTCATCAGACATCAGACCTCAGCTAGTCATCATACATCAGTCCTCAGCTAGTCATCAGTCCTCAGTTAGTCATCAGACATCAGACCTCAGCTAGTCATCAGACATCAGTCCTCAGCTAGTCATCAGTCCTCAGTTAGTCATCAGACATCAGACCTCAGCTAGTCATCAGACATCAGTCCTCAGCTAGTCATCAGTCCTCAGCTAGTCATCAGTCATCAGTCCTCAGCTAGTCATCAGACATCAGTCCTCAGTTAGTCATCAGACATCAGTCCTCAGCTAGTCATCAGACATCAGTCCTCAGCTAGTCATCAGACATCAGTCCTCATCAGTCATCAGACATCAGTCCTCATCAGTCATCAGTCATCATCAGTCCTCAGTTAGTCATCAGACATCAGTCCTCAGCTAGTCATCAGTCCTCAGCTAGTCATCAGACATCAGTCCTCAGCTAGTCATCAGTCATCAGTCCTCAGTTAGTCATCAGACATCAGACCTCAGCTAGTCATCATACATCAGTCCTCAGCTAGTCATCAGTCCTCAGTTAGTCATCAGACATCAGACCTCAGCTAGTCATCAGACATCAGTCCTCAGTTAGTCATCAGACATCAGTCCTCAGCTAGTCATCAGTCATCAGTCCTCAGTTAGTCATCAGTCATCAGTACTCAGCTAGTCATCAGACATCAGTCCTCAGCCTGCTGAGTGATTGACACGAGCAAATGAAAATTCACAGAGACAGGAAGGAAAAATAACAACAGCGGTGTTGGGGAGTGACAGTTGCCTCTGATAGCACACAAGCTACTGTAACAGGGTTGTGGATGGATGGGGCAAGATTTGGAGCTCGGTGTCTAGCTAGCTCTTAAAACATCAGCCCTCGCTCTCTTTCTCCCCTCTCTCTTTCCCCCTCTCTGTCTCTCTCCATCTCTTTCTCCCCTGTCTTCTTCGGTACCCTCTCCAACTCTCGCTGTGCACCTGAAGACTTCTGTCCATCTGCCAAATCTTCCTTCATCCAGTGCCGTCCAGAGGTGAGAAAAGGCCTTGTTTCTGGGCAGGGTTTCAGATAAAGAGTGTTTTTCATTGAGGGGAAGGAAGACTATGTAATTAGCTTGTCAGTCTGCTTAAGGCTCAGCTTGCCCCCCCCCCTCTCTCGCTCTTATCTCTGCTCAGGGAGATGGACAGAGTGACAACAGAGCTGCCATCCTGTCAATAATGTGGCAATTACTGTCATAAATAATTCCAGTAGTCCCTAATCATTTCCTGTAACAACCACCATCTTTATAAGCCAAATTTATACGTGGCGATATGACCTCGCAATATGGTAGACATACTTTTAGGGCACAGGAATAGACCGGATATAACACCAAGACACAATGACAATGCATGATAATGGGTGTGCATTTTGTCGTTTTTAAACTGGTGCACATCATGAGCACATTGGGCTAGAATAGGGACCTTTTCTGAACATGTCATTGACATGTACAATACTTGCCAATGGAGAAATATATCTGCATAAGAAAAGTAATCTCATTTGGAAATACAGACAATTATGTGAGAGAACTCGATGTGAAGTGATATTTGAAAGGTTGCTAAAGCTTAACCAAGACAGGGAATATTGATCCAGCACACATGTCTGTGTGGGAAAATCCTTTCTCAGCCTGAATCTTCAGGAAACAGGTCAATCGATCCAGTCAGGTGAGTATAGGGTGGCAGGTAGCCTAGCGGTTAGAGCATTGGGTCAGTAACTGAAAGGTTGCTGGTTTGAATCCCAGAGCCAATAAGGTGAGAAAATCTCTCTGTGTGTCGTTGAGCAAGGCACTTAACCCTAATTGCTCCTGTAAGTTGCTTTGGATAAGAGTGTTTGCTAAATGACTTAAATGTTATAGGCAGATGTAAAGTATGCACTGTCGTCATAGTGAGGAGACCAAGGCACAGCGTGATTTGAATACATTATTATTTTAATAACGAAGAACACTTAAACAAACTAACCAAAGTGACGCTATATAACACAAGTGCTGAAACAGGCAAATACACATAGACAATAACCCACAGATAAACCAAGGAATATGGTACCTAAATATGGTTCCCAATCAGAGACAACGATAAACAGCTGCCTCTGATTGAGAACCAATCTAGGCAACCATAGACATATAAACCCCTAGATTAGAAAACCCTTAGACATACAAAAAACTCTAGACAATACAAAAACACCTAGACAATACAAAAACCCCTAGACAATACAAAACCACCAAGACAATAAAAAAAACCTAGACAATACAAAAACACCTAGACAATACAAAAACACCTAGACAATACAAAAACACCTAGACAATACAAAAACACCTAGACAATACAAAAACACCTAGACAATACAAAAACACCTAGACAATACAAAAACACCTAGACAATACAAAAACACCTAGACAATACAAAAAACCAAACACACCACCCTTGTCACACCCTGACCAAACCAAATAATAAAGATAACTAAGGTCAGGGCGTGACATGCACGCGTCTGTATCGGCCAAGTTTGGTGAATAATATTCACTGAATCACAGAGTAACCCTTTACTAAAAGTAAATGTCCAGTAAAAATCTCACATTTTAAAATGTCATATTCTGTTCACTCAGACCCAAATAACTTGTATTTGTGGCAAAAGCATATAAGTAGAGAAAAAAAACACTTCAAAATTCCCACAAACTTGTATCTCCAACAGACCTTTTCAATAATGCTTGCTATTTCCTCATAGAGGGTGATGTCATCCTACTGAGGAGGATGAGCTGACCAATCAGCGGTCTACGTGCGTTAATATTTTTAATGACCGGTATACGCCCACACCAGTCTGTTGTTTGGGGTACGCCCACAGCATTCCAACACGGTAAAGCTGCTTTTAAACATAATAAATTGCCATGTTTTTGGAAGGAAATCTATTTCACTCATAATGTTATTAATTAAGGTCATATTTCATAGAAATCTGGAAACGCTGGACAGTTACTTTAAGTTACCTTCATACCAATGTAACTACTCATACAGGTAATCCAGTTCAGGTAAATATATTCAGGTGCAATGCGTTTTTACTGACCCCCTGACCTTACCAGGTAAAACCTCTGGGCCAGTATTTATTGTACAAAGGATACAACTAAGGTTTTTCCTTGGTTAGATCACAGTCCAGTAAAAGCTCAGCGCTATACTACAGTAATGCAACCGCTCTTTATCAGCACCATCTGTGACTGCGTAACCTCATTTGTCTCCCTAAGTCAAGCTATTCTAAATGGCCCACATCTGAGTGACACTAAATTCCTTCCTCGGAAATGTATGCGCAAAATAAAGGAGCTCAGCACATATAAAGGCCCTGGTAAGGCATTGTAAAACACTGCTAAACACTTCAGATGTATCTTCGGGAGCCGGTAAGGTCGCCACTGAGGTAATGTCTCAAGGTCGTGTCAGTTTTACCTACATAATGCATGAATTCCTGTAACTCACACAGACTCCACAAAGCCTTAGGATGAACCTTTGACTAAGTCAATCAGTCAACATGTTGCCATTTCTATGACCCTCCTATGTGCTACTGACAGAGGGAGATGGATAAACAACAACACATCATAAATACTACTGCTCAGAGTGAGCCAGGCGCTCAGAACACTGCAGTCTGTTAGCTGCTATAGTATGTGTCATCCTGTAAAGTCAATATACAGTTTGTGGGTGTGTATAAGTGTTTGTGTATATGTGTGTGTATATGTATGTGTGTGTGTGTGTTATAGAAATGTGAGCTTGACGTTGATGCTTAGCTTCGGTGCTCCCTGCCATCTCTACCCATTCTGTCTCCATTCTTGTTAGGTTGCGTGTAATTATTGTGCCATTTGTTCCATGGGGATCATTTCCTTTGAATAAAGTATTTAAATGACTCTGTTAGCATAATTAATGTATCCATCCTCAGAGGACGCATATAAAACATGCTCATAAATATATTATATTATATTAATGCATGTCAATGGTGAACCTTGCATGGCAACAGTACTGTATGTGTTTTCTTCATTTTAAATTAATTGTGTTTGATTACATTTTAATTATCTAGTGTTATTTTTTATTATATTTAGTCCCTAAAAAGTTTTATTCTCCTAAATATATCAAATAAAAGGTGTTGTAAAGTTATGGTATGGCTCCTATGTCAAGGGCTGACAACATCAACAGCATGATGACAACATCAACAGCATGATGACAACATCAACAGCATGATGACAACATCAACAGCATGATGTCAACATCAACAGCATGATGACAACATCAACAGCATGATGTCAACATCAACAGCATGATGACAACATCAACAGCATGATGACAACATCAACAGCATGATGTCAACACAACAGCATGATATCAACATCAACTGCATGATATCAACAACAACAGCATGATGACAACATCAACAGCATGATATCAACATCAACAGCATGATATCAACATCAACAGCATGATATCAACATCAACAGCATGATGACAACATCAATGGAAACATGATGACAATATCAACAGCATGATGACAATATCAACAGCATGATGACAACATCAATGGAAACATGATGACAATATCAACAGCATGATGACAATATCAACAGCATGATGACAACAACAACAGCATGATGACAACATCAACAGCATGATGACAACATCAATGACAACATGATGACAACATCAACAACATGATGACAACATCAACAGCATGATGACAACATCAACTGCATGATGACAACATCAACTGCATGATGACAACATCAACAGCATGATGACAACATCGAACGTTCTTCTCCTCATCTGAATGTCCTCACCCTCATCTGAATGTCCTCACCCTCATCTAAACGTTCTTCTCCTCATCTGAACGTTCTCCACCTCATCTAAACGTTATTCTCCTCATCTGAACGTTCTCTCCCTCATCTAAACGTTATTCTCCTCATCTGAACGTTCTCCGCCTCATCTGAATGTCCTCACCCTCATCTGAATGTCCTCACCCTCATCTAAACGTTATTCTCCTCATCTGAACGTTCTCTCCCTCATCTAAACGTTATTCTCCTCATCTGAACGTTCTCCGCCTCATCTGAATGTCCTCACCCTCATCTGAATGTCCTCATCTGAATGTCCTCACCCTCATCTGAACGTTCTTCTCCTCATCTGAACGTTCTCCCGCTCATCTAAACGTTCTTCTCCTCATCTGAACGTTCTCCACCTCATCTAAACGTTCTTCTCCTCATCTGAACGTTCTCCGCCTCATCTGAATGTCCTCACCCTCATCTGAACGTTCTCCCCTCATCTGAATGTTCTCCCCCACATCTAAACGTTATTCTCCTCATCTGAACGTTCTCCGCCTCATCTGAATGTCCTCACCCTCATCTGAACGTTCTCCCCTCATCTGAATGTTCTCTCCTCATCTGCATGTTCTCCCCTCATCTGCATGTTCTTCCCCTCATCTAAACGTTCTCCGCCTCATCTGAACGTTCTCCGCCTCATCTGAATGTTCTCTCCTCATCTGCATGTTCTCCCCTCATCTGAATGTTCTTCCCCTATGGCCTTGGTTCTTCTCCACGTTGAGAGCAACAAGCCAGAGGCGTTGATTTCACATGCTTGACTTGAACAATCAAACATTTCACAGGAAAATGCAGGAAATATTGGCATTTACTCACATTCTCCAACAGGTCCTGAGGGTAGACTTGTACCTGATGAATGAACATGAGCTAGAACAAGAAATGCTCTCTGGAGAGAGGGTCTATGGGGGTTTTGCTAGTAGGGCAATTCTGTATGAAAGCTTAATGTATAACAAAAAACCCAGACTGCCAGTTGAACAAATAAATAAAAATATTACACTGGAAATAATGAGACAACCTGTAGAATGTGAAGCACTTTGAATACTGTGCTGTGTTGAAACCGGTGCCTACAGATAGCTATGGATTTGTGCTTCCGAATGATCATATCAGTCATTGTGCGAGGTCTACTGTATGCACATTGACAGTAAAGAGCATATTTCACGTTTCTAAATGTCTGTGGACTGTAAACATTCCACATATGAATACACACAGCATTGACACTATGGTACTATGGCCTGATGTGGTGTCTGTCTGTCTGTTGTCTGTCTGTCTGTCTGTCTGTCTGTCTGTCTGTCTGTCTGTCTGTCTGTCTGTCTGTCTGTCTGTCTGTCTGTCTGTCTGTCTGTCTGTCTGTCTGTCTGTCTGTCTGTCTGTCTGTCTGTCTGTCTGTCTGTCTGTCTGTCTGTCTGTCTGTCTGTCTGTCTAACTGGAGTGGTGTGGAGTTTTGTTCCTTTGGGTTGTGTTGTACTAGATTGGTTTGGGATGTGTTGTACTAGGTTGGTTTGGGTTGTGTTGTACTAGGTTGGTTTGGGTTGTGTTGTACTAGGTTGGTTTGGGTTGTGTTGTACTAGGTTGGTTTAGGTTGTGTTGTGTTGTACTAGGTTGGTTTAGGTTGTGTTGTACTAGGTTGGTTTGGGATGTGTTGTACTAGGTTGGTTTGGGTTGTGTTGTACTAGGTTGGTTTGGGTTGTGTTGTACTAGGTTGGTTTTGTTGGTTTGTGTTGTACTAGGTTGGTTTAGGTTGTGTTGTGTTGTACTAGGTTGGTTTAGGTTGTGTTGTACTAGGTTGGTTTGGGTTGTGTTGTACTAGGTTGGTTTAGGTTGTGTTGTACTAGGTTGGTTTGGGTTGTGTTGTACTAGGTTGGTTTGGGTTGTGTTGTACTAGGTTGGTTTAGGTTGTGTTGTACTAGGTTGGTTTGGGTTGTGTTGTACTAGGTTGGTTTAGGTTGTGTTGTACTATATTGGTTTGGGATGTGTTGTACTAGGTTGGTTTGGGTTGTGTTGTACTAGGTTGGTTTGGGTTGTGTTGTTTTAGGTTGTGTTGTACTAGGTTGGTTTGGGTTGTGTTGTACTAGGTTGGTTTGGGTTGTGTTGTACTAGGTTGGTTTGGATTGTGTTGTACTAGGTTGGTTTGGGTTGTGTTGTACTAGGTTGGTTTGGGTTGTGTTGTACTAGGTTGGTTTAGGTTGTGTTGTGTTGTGTTGTACTAGGTTGGTTTGGGTTGTGTTGTACTAGGTTGGTTTAGGTTGTGTTGTGTTGTACTAGGTAGGTTTGGGTTGTGTTGTACTAGGTTGGTTTGTGTTGTACTAGATTTGTTTGGGTTGTGTTGTACTAGGTTGGTTTAGGTTGTGTTGTACTAGGTTGGTTTGGGTTGTTGCTGAAACATGTCCATTGTGACTACTGATAATACATTGAAGTAATACTTTATTTGCTAGTGCTGGCCGTCTTTCTCATGCAAGCCATGTTAAAAGACATGGAGATCTCTGGAAGAGCTGGGAATGATCCCTTGGAGAATTGTTCACCACAAATGAAATCCTTGAATCATGAATACTCTGAAGGTAAACTGCTATTTAAGGCTTCCTATGGCTTCTTAATGTATGTTTTGTCCTACCTCTGTGGATAATGATTGGATGTACCATATTGCCTTTTTATTTATCTTCGACCTGAATGTTTTTCAGGTGGCAATTTAGCTTTTTGTAAATATCCTAAATGAATGTGAAGCCAGAGCATTGTGAGAAGACATTACAGATCCGCTCCAGGCTGTATTATATGGGAGGGAAATTGCATTTTCACAGCTCGATATAATGAATGACTTTGTGCAGTTAGGCAGAGAGTCAGAGACACATATACGTCTCACACATTTTGTCCACAAATTGCATGTTCTGTTTCAATCAAGCTTGCTACATAATAGAAAAATACATCACTGGCCAGTATATTAGGTACACCACCCCCGTTCACAAAAAATAATTGCTCCATTCAGACAGTGATTCATGTGTCCGTGGCTTGCTATTCAAAGGCAGACAGGCATCGAGGCATTCAGATACTGTTCGGTTGAATGTTAGAATGGGCAAAACAAGTGACTTTGAGCGTGGTATGATCGTCGGTGCGAGGCGTGCCGGATCCAGTATCTCAGAAATGGCCACCATCCAGGACCTTTCACTCACAACAGGGTTTAGGGTTTACAGGGAATGGTGAGACACAAAAAACATCCAGTAACCGGCAGTCCTGTGGGTGAAAACAACTTGTTGATGAGAGGTCAAAGGAGAATGGCAAGAATTGTTCAAGCTAACAGGTGGGCCACAAGCCACCAAATAACGGTGCAGTACAACAGTGGTGTGCAGAACAGCATCTCGGAACACACAACTCAACGATTCTTGTCACAGACGGGCTATTGCGGCAGACGACCACACTGGGTTCCACGCCTGGAACATGACAGCTAGTTCAGTTGACTTGAGTGGCCTGCTCAGTCCCCAGCCCTCAACCCTATAGAGCATCTTTGGGTTGAGACAGAACGGGCTGATCACAGCATGAACGTACTACTGTCCAATCTGCTGCAACTGTGCGATGCTATCGCGTCAGCGTGGACCAACATCCCTGTGGAATGACACCTTGAAGAATGCCCTGAAGGATTCAAGCTGTTCTGGAGGCAAAAGGGGGTCTGACCAGGTACTAGATGGATGTACCTAATAAACTGGTCTGTGAGTTTATTATTAAATCAAGACACAGGTGCTAATACAGTTTAGAAATAGTGATTGGTTGACCATAATGAGGTTTGTGTGAGCTGGAAATGATTTGCATTCTTTGAAAGAATCACAGGCACTTTAACACTTTCAAGGTCCCTTAACTCTATTTTATAAACTTAGTTTTGGGATTTATTATTTATAAACAAACTTCTTGGCATCTTAAAATCATTTTGGGGGTTTTAATACACCATTTTGGGGATTTAGAAACACAAATTTGGAAAACCACACATACAGTACGTCCCTGCACTAAATACCGCTATTCATTCTCATTTTGTTTTCTACCTTATGCACATTGAGCGTGGGAAATGTGCTCTACAAATGAAATATTATTATTGTTAATATAAATAGCACAAATGATTGATCTGCATTTACAGCAGCTGGTGTGAATGTCATTAAGCTAAATCTTTATTGGTTGTTTAACCGTGAACCATAACATTTGGGTATTACATATTCTGTTTCACAGGCGGGCTGATAAGCCTAACCTCGACCATCTTTTGAAACATATTGATTAGGCAGTGAACACAGATCATACAGGCAGAGAGAGTGCAGAGGGTACATTTGAGACAATTCAGTTCCCACTAATGCACCATTACATGATTAAGAGAAAGTTGTATTCAGGAAGTGAAAGAGTTGTAAAGGTTAGGTATGGTGAATTATGCTGTATAGTCAATAAGTCAAGTTTAGGGCTGAGGTAAGGGGTGAGGGTTGACACTAGGGTGAGGGTTGACACTAGGGTGAGGGCTGAGGTAAGGGGTGGGGGTTGACACTAGGGTGAGGGTTGACACTAGGGTTAGGGTTGACACTAGGGTTAGGGTTGACACTACGGTTAGGGTTGACACGAGGGTGAGAGTTGACACTAGGGTGAGGATTGACACTAGGGTGAGGGTTGACACTAGGGCGAGGGTTGACACTAGGGTGAGCGATGACATTAGGGTGAGGGTTGACACTAGGGTTAGGGTTGACACTAGGGTTAGGGTTGACACTAGGGTGAGGCTTGACACCAGGGTGAGGCTTGACACCAGGGTGAGGGTTGACACTAGGGTTAGGGTTGACACTAGGGTTAGGGTTGACACTAGGGTGAGGGTTGACACTAGGGTTAGGGTTGACACTAGGGTGAGGTTGACACCAGGGTGAGGGTTGACACTAGGGTTAGGGTTGACACTAGGGTGAGGGTTGACACTAGGGTGAGGTTGACACCAGGGTGAGGGTTAGGGTTGACACTAGGGTTGACACTAGGGTGAGGACACTTTGGACACAGGGTGAGGGTTAGAGGGTTGACACTAGGGTGAGGCTTGACACCAGGGTGAGGGTTGACACCAGGGTGAGGGTTGACACTAGGGTTAGGGTTGACACTAGGGTTAGGGTTGACACTAGGGTGAGGGTTGACACTAGGGTTAGGGGGTGAGGGTTAGGGTTGACACTAGGGTTAGGGGGTGAGGGTTAGGGTTGACACTAGGTTTAGGGTTGACACTAGGGTTAGGGTTGACACTAGGGTGAGGGTTGACACTAGGGTGAGGGTTGACACTAGGGTGAGGGTTGACACTAGGGTTAGGGTTGACACTAGGGTGAGGGTTGACACTAGGGTGAGGGTTGACACTAGGGTGAGGGTTGACACTAGGGTGAGGGTTGACACTAGGGTGAGGGTTGACACTAGGGTGAGGGTTGACACTAGGGTGAGGGTTGACACTAGGGTTAGGGTAGACACTAGGGTTAGGGTTGACACTATGGTGAGGGTTGAGGTAAGGGGTGAGGGTTGACACTAGGGTGAGGGTTGACACTAGGGTGAGGGTTGACACTAGGGTTAGGGTTGACACTAGGGTTAGGGTTGACACTAGGGTTAGGGTTGACACTATGGTGAGGGTTGAGGTAAGGGGTGAGGGTTGACACTAGGGTGAGGGTTGACACTAGGGTTAGGGTAGACACTATGGTGAGGGCTGAGGTAAGGGGTGAGGGTTGACACTAGGGTTAGGGTTGACACTAGGGTGAGGGTTGACACTAGGGTGAGGTGAGACACTAGGGTGAGGTGAGACACTAGGGTGATGGTTGACACTAGGGTGAGGGTTGACACTAGGGTGAGGTGAGACACTAGGGTGAGGGTTGACACTAGGGTGAGGGTTAGGGTTGACACTAGGGTTAGGGTTGACACTAGGGTGAGGGTTGACACTAGGGTGAGGGTTGACACTAGGGTGAGGGTTGACACTAGGGTGAGGGTTGACACTAGGATGAGGGTTGACACTAGGATGAGGGTTGACACTAGGGTGAGGTGAGACACTAGGGTGAGGGTTGAGCCAGGATGTCCATTGAACCAGGATTATTTTGAATTGGATACAATTGCTATTTTGAGTCAGATAAAGTTCTTATGATTTAGGTAAACTGATTAATTTCAGATGGGTAAACTTGTTATTTTGTTCATTGAGCCAGGATGTGCTATTTTGATTTGGATAAGGTTCTTATTTTATGTACGGTAAACATATTGATGAAATTAAATTGGGTAAACTTTTCGGGTTAGTAAATGTATTATTTTAAGCACTATTTTGAGTTTTATCAAATTATTTTCAGTTTGGAAAACAGATTGATTATGTTGTGTAGACATATGCTTTTGAGTTAGATACATGTATGTACATGTACATGAGTAACATCAAATCATTATCACAACCCTAACACTAGCCAGAGGGATTTTCCCCAACACTGACTAGCAGAAACAAGAGGGATAAATAGAAAAGTTAGCCAGAGTAACAGCATTATGAAGAAATGAGAGATCCATTAACTTTCTTCGGGGAACAGGAGGAAAATAACTAAAATTATAAATGGTAAACTCCCCTTCCCCTGTTCCTTTATTGTTCATTGGAAGAAAGAGAAAACTCCCCTTCCCCTGTTCCTTTATTGTTCTCCTTTAATCATTTGAATCAACCCAGGTAAAGATTATCTGCTCTCACCAATGTAATACAGCCTCAAATGAAGCTGCAACAAGGTCCCTTTTTCTTCTCTTTCTCTCTCCCTCATGCCTCTGTGTTTCCGTGAGCAGGATTGAGTTGTTATGTATTTGTAATAGACAGCACAGGGAATCATTAGTCCAACCAACCTCCCTGACTGATGGCTATTGCACTCCAATCATGGAGGGGGGGTGGCACACACACACTCCCTCTCTCTCTCTCTCTCTCAACCCCCAACCCCCCCTCTCTCTCTGCCTGCCCGGTTGGATGCTATTGACACAATGTCAGAGTTAAGAGGGGATGGCTTAATCAGTACGGACACTCTCAGCATTGATTTGACAAGGCTCTGTAATGACCTTGTTATTTTGGTAAAGAATCACTGTATAATTATCTGCCATTGCGCTGATGATGCACAGGGTACGCCACATCGTCATGGAAACCGCTAACACACACGGCTGAGCTGGATCTTCTTTGTATGTCTGTTTCTCTGTCTTCCTCTCTTTATTGACCTTTTCCTCTGATTTACTCTTTCTTTCTCTCTCACTCACTCTGGCTCTCTTTCTCTGGGGCAGACACTATGTTACCAGAGGTGTGTGTGTCTCATGTGTACAACACCCCAGCTTGATATCCAGCGAGGTCAAAGAGAATGGCAGTAATTTGTCACAACATGCCTCACACCACTGTCATGGAAATCCTATCATTACAGCCATCACAACATGCCTCACACCACTGTCATGGAAATCCTATCATTACAGCCATCCCAATCATTACAGCCATCACAACATGCCTCACACCACTGTCATGGAAATCCTATCATTACAGCCATCCCAATCATTACAGCCATCACAACATGGATAGACTGAACCCAGCTCAATACTCCTAGCTTGCTAGCAGTTCATCTGGAAAATGATTTTAGATTTTACACTGTATTGATTTAGCAAATGGCCCATAATGACTTCTCAAAAGCTGTTTATTCACGACAGCAGCCAAGAAAAACTTTTTTTTTTAAACTAGGGCCTACCTACGCATTGCTTTTTAAGTCTCAGAAGACGGCTGTTTTGAGGGCATTCTCCTTTTGATATCGCTCTCATGCTTGATGTGAGTTCAAAGCGCAACTTACAGGCTCCCCGTGACAGCTTTCTTGGGCGAAGCGTGATCTGGCAGCAGATGTGTTGTGTTTAGATCAACAGAACCTTGCTTTGCTTGTATTAGGGCCTACAGACATCCAGCGCTAGCTAGCTAGCTTTATCTCCTGGTTCCTATCTACAGGCCTCAGGCATCCTCCAGAAGACACTCGTCGTTCCTGTGAGGTTGATTTGCCAGGAGCTTGAGGTTCATGGTGCTGTCGAGTCCAGTCAGACCAATCCCAGACGCCCCCTGGTGTCTCCTGGATAGACCATGCCATCCATCAACAAAATGATAGCGCCACGGTGAACCTATGAATCCCCTCTCCCATCATATGTTAACTAGACGACTGAGTGACCAAATATTCATTATGTTTGTTGCCATATTATTAAGGTATACTCAAAATACTATAAATGCATCTATAGGGCATTATGGGGGAATTCCAACCATTGTTAAGCGTAAATGGGATGGAATTCCCTTTTATGCACCTTTCTCTTTACGTGTATTCTGACCTTGAAGTTAAGCATGAGAATAGCCTGCTATTCACCAGCTATTTGTTTGGGGTGGAGATGGAATAAATTAAGGTGTGGAGCAGGTGTGTCTACAGATACGTCGTATTCTGACTTTGACTTAATTCCCTCATAATTCCATTATCACCTTTACTCGCGAGGAAACCATGAACGCGGAACAGAATGTGGCTGGAGGGGAAGGCTGCCGTTTTATGTGTTCCTAACCAACTGTGATATTTTGTTAGTTTTTTCAAATAGTTTGTAACTTATTTTTAAACTTATTTTGAACATACAGTAATGTTGCTGCTACCATGTCTTATGACTGAAAAGGTAGAGTACATTATGATAAGCTGTAGACCACACTATCTACCAAGAGAGTTTTCACTAAGACCGCACTCAACCAGCTGTAGAAGGCCATAGGGACTTTAATGCAGGGAAACTTAAATCCGTTTTTACCTCATTTCTACCAACATGTCACATGTGCAACCAGAGGTAAAAACAACTCTAGACCACATTTACTCCACACATAGAGATGTATACTAAAGCTCTCCCCGCCCTCCATTTGGCAAATCTGACCATAATGCTATCCTCCTGGTTCCTGCTAACAAGCAAAAACTAAAGCAGGAAGTTCCAGCAAATTGCTCAATACGGAAGTGGTCAGATGATGTGGATGCTACTCTACTGTTTTGCTATTACAGACTGGAATATGTTCTGGGATTCATCAAATGGCATTGAGGAGTATACCACCTCAGTCATTGGCTTCATCAATAAGTGTATCGACGACGTCGTCCCCACAGTGACCGTACGTACATATCCCAACCAGAAGCCATGGATTACAGGCAAAATCCACATGGAGCTGAAGGCTAGAGCTGCCGCTTTTAAGGAGTGGGACACTAATCGGGGCATTTATAAGAAATCCCGCTATGCCCTCAGACGAACCATCTAACAGGCAAAGGGTCAATACAGGATTAAGATTGAATCCTACTACACTGGCTCTGACGCTTGTCGGATGTGGCAGGGCTTGAAAACTATTACGGTCTACAAAGGGAAACCCAGCAGCGAGCTGCCCAGTGACGCGAGCCTATCAGATGAGCTAAATGCCTTTCATGCTCACTTCGCGGCAAGCAGCAATGAAGCATGCATGAGAGCAACAGCTGTTCCAGATGACTGTGTGATAAAACTCTCAGTAGCCAATGTGAGCAAGACCTTTAAATAGGTCAACATTCACAAAGCTGCGGTGCCAGATGGATTACCAGGACGTGTACTCAAAGCATGCGCGGACGAACTGGTGTTTTACTGACATTTTAAACTTCTCCCTGACCGAGTCTGTAATACCTACATGTTTCAAGCAGACCACCATAGTCCATGTAACCAAGGAAGCGAATGTAATCTGCCTAAATTATTACTGCCCTGTAGTACTCATGTCGGTAGCCATGAAGTGCTTTGAAAGGCTGGTCATGGCTCACATCAACAGCATCATCCCGGATGCCCTAGACCAGGGGTGTCAAAGTCAAATGGACGGAGGGCCAAATAAAAAATTTAGCTACAAGCCGAGGGCCGGACTGTTCGAATGTTCATTGAAAATTTTTTAAATGACGCATATAGTCTAGTGAACCTAATTGAACCTACTGAAAACCTAACAAATATATTCCAATATGATCAGATAAATAAAGCAATATTTTCTTATGGCTCTGTCAGTAATCTTTAATTTTCAACAGACACAAAAGACAAATTTCCTTTATATAAAAATCCCCATAACATGAACATTAAATGAAAGAAACCGGTATTCAAGGCACCATCAGTAGCCTATATTTTCTATTTTAGCAAAAGTGGGCTAAATTTACTTCAAAGAAAAAAACAATAATAGCAATTTTCTATCATCCACTCAACTGAAATATTTTTAAAATATAATTGGATTGAAATACAATAAAATAAAGTGCAAAAATCTATTAATCAAAAACAACACTTTGTTTAAGGAGAAGTAACATGCAGTGAAAACAAATATTAAACTTTAACTTTTAAACTTGAACTGAGTAAAAACTCTAAATATGTGATTGCACAGTAATGTTCACTTGTTTGAGGTTGAGGGTGATACTTGGTGGTGTCCCATCTTTTCCACAAGTTCATCAATGTTCGGGGTAAGGCTCTGAGCTGAGGAAATCCTCAGAATTGAGTGGAGGTGTTCAGCAGTAAGTCGACTTCTGTGTGATGTTTTGTTCAAGTTCATCAAAGAAAACAGTTGTTCACACAGGTATGTGCTGCCAAACATAGACAACGTTTGAGCAGCCTGGATGCGCAGCTGGGGCATTGTGTCGGTGAGGAAACGGGCGAACTCCGCAGCACCCACTGCCGCATATTTTGCCCTCAGTGCATCATTGCATTGGAGGTCAATCAACTCCATTTGGAGGTTTGGTGGTGAGCTTTCCACGTCAACAGCAAATGGGTTACCGAGCAGTTCCAACCTGCTTTTTGTGCTTCAAAGTCAGCAAATCGGCGTCGAAAGTCAGCGGCAAGCATACCTATTTTATCAGCCAACTGTGCGCTCGGGAACGCACTGGTAGAGAGCTTCTCTTTCATGGTCTGGCAGCTGGGAAAGTGGCTCAAATTTTCTTTCCGCATCTGCGTCTCCCACAGAGTCAGTTTGGTTTTAAATGCCTTCACTGTACTGTACATATCAGAGATGACACGATCCCGACCCTGCAGCTGCAAGTTCATTGCATTCAGATGACTCGTAATGTCACACAGAAAAGCCATTTCACACAGAAACATTTCGTCTCGGAGTTGTGTTGTGTCTTTCCCTTTGCTGTCCAAGAACAGACAAATCTCCTCACGAAGCTCGAAACATCTTTGAAGCACCTTTCCCTGGCTTAGCCATCGCACCTCTGTGTGATAAGGCAAATCACCATGCTCCGTTTCTAACTCCGTCAGAAATGCCTTGAACTGGCGGTGATTCAAACCTTTGGCTCTGATAAAGTTAACTGTGCGCGTGATGATGCTCATTACATGCTCCATTTTCAAGGCTTTACCGCACAACGCTTCCTGGTGTATGATACAATGATAAGCTGTCAGCTCACCTGTCGCGTTTTCCTCTTGCATCTTTTCCCGTATCTTCGCCACTAGTCCGCTCCTGTGTCCACACATCGCAGGTGCTCCGTCGGTTGTCAAACCCACGAGTTTTTCCCAAGGCAGCTCCATCTCATTTACACATCTTGACACCTCTTCATACAAATCATGCCCCGTAGTTGTGCCATGCATAGGACGTAAAGCCAAAAACTCCTCTGTCACGCTTAGGCTGGAGTCCACTCCGCGGATGAAAATTGACAACTGGGCAATGTCAGAAATGTCGGTGCTCTCATCCACAGCCAAGGAATATGCAATGAAATCTTTTCCCTTTTTCACAAGCTGCTCTTTTAGATTGATGGACAACTGGTCTACTCTCTCGGCAATGGTGTTTCTGCTCAGACTCACATTTAAAAAGAGTTGCCTTTTTCTGGGCAAACTTCGTCACAAACTTTAATCATGCAGTTTTTGATGAAATCCCCCTCCGTAAATGGCCGGGCTGATTTAGCGATCTCTTCTGCCAAAATAAAACTGGCCTTGACAGCAGCCTGGCCTTGTGATTTGGCTTTTTGAACAGAGCCTGTCGAGATTTGAGGCCTCGTTTTAATTCCTCTGCCTTTTGTAGCCTTTGTTCCATGTCCATATTCTTGTTTTTGTCCGCGTGTTTCGTTTCATAATGTCGTCTCAGATTATACTCTTTCAGTACCGCCACACTTTCTCCACACAGAAGACACACAGGTTTTCCAGCTACCTCCGTGAACAAATACTCCGACTCCCACCTTGTTTGAAACCCCGGTTCTCAGTGTCCACCTTCCGTTTTGCCATTTTTGATGGGTATCTGAAAGTTAATTTTACTGTGATGCTGACAACTGCTGTGCCAATAAATATTGAAATGAAGCAGCCTACTGCTCGGTGCGTCACCGTTGCATTGTGGGAAATGTAGTATTGGTGCGTGTAAAAGATCTGCAGGCTGCCGGCTTGCTGCGGTCTGCGGGCCGGTTCTAATAACAAATCAAGATCATCCCAGGGGCCGTAAAAAACCTTCTCGCGGGCCGGATGTGGCCCGCGGGCCTTGACTCTGACATATGTGCCCTAGACCCACTCCAATCCGCGTACTGCCCCAACAGATCCACAGATGATGAAATCTCAATCTCACTCCACACTGCCCTTTCCCAACAAGACAAAAGGAACACCTATGTGAGAATGCTGTTCATTGACTACAGCTCAGCGTTCAACGCCATAGTGCCCATAATGCTTATCACTAAGCTAAGGACCCTGGGACTAAACACCTCCCTCTGCAACTGCATCCTGGACTTCCTGACGGGCCACCCCCAGGTGGTAAGGGTAGGCAGCAACACATCTGCCACGCTGATCCTCAACACTGGGGCCCCTCAGGTCATTAATACAGGTAACGAGTGGAGGACAGAGGAGCCTCTTAAAGATGAATTTACATGTCTGTGAGAGCCAGAAATATTGCTTGTTTGTAGGTGACCAAATACTTATTTTCCACCATATTTTGCAAATAAATTCATTAAAAATCCTACAATGTGATTTTCTAGATTTTTTTTGTCTCATTTTGTCTGTCATAGTTGAAGTGTACATATGATGAAAATTACAGGCCTCTCTCATCTTTTTAAGTGGGTGAACTTGCACAATTGGTGGCTGACTAAATATTTTTTTGCCCCACTGTATGTACTAAGCGGTGTCAGAGGAAAGACCAAAAAATTGTCAAAGACTCCAGTCACCCATTAATCAAATGGCCACAGGGCTATTTACATTGAAAACCCGCCCCCCTCCATTAGTTTTTTACACTGCTGCTACTCGCTGTTTATTATCTATGCATAGTCACTTCACCCCTACCTACATGTACAAATTACCTAGACTAACCTGTATATAGCCTCATTAATGTTATTTTTTATTGTGTTACTTTTTTATTATTTTTTACTTTAGTTTATTTGGTAAATATTTTCTGCACTGTTGGTTAAGGGCTTGTAAGTAAGCATTTTCACGGTAAGGTCTACACTTGTTGTATTCGGCGCATGTGACAAATAGTTTGATTTGATTTGAATAAGCTCTCGTGAACCTTCCGGTTCCAAGTGGAAAAGGCATCTGCTTAATTTAAAATATATATAAATAACACTATTCATGCACTCTAATTTACAACTTGATAAGAGCTAGGTATATGGGAATAGTTATTTTTCTAAATGAAACTTGTTCAGATCTACTTTATCTTACAATCGCTGGAGACAAATGTGAAACCAGCCATATGGCAGCAAACTGAATGGCAGCAAACTGAACTCTTCCGGTTCCGGTTGGAGCGAGTGGTCGCATCTGCACGTCGCTCCAACGGGTAGTATAACTTTTATAACTTTTTCATTATATTTCATTATATCACAACGGTTTGATTTGTCTTATCTTAGCAATTTCTTCTCAGCTAGCTACATAGCCGTCTTTGTATCAAAGATAATTGCGTAATTATCGTATTTCGCCGTCCTAACGTAGTCTTCACTAGCCAGCTAGCTAACGTCCACTGATTAGCTGCACTGGAGAAACTGTTACACTCAACTGAACGACTTGATCAGTGTAGTGTTAGCTAGCTACATAGCTGTCTTTGCTGTCTTCGTATCATCGTATCATCGTATCCAAGATAATTGTGTTGTTTAGGTTTAGAGTGTGTAGTCTTAGAGTGATTATCTTAATTTACCGAGGTTAGCTAGCCAGCTATTTGTCGTCCTTAACGTAGGTGACTCTGCTAGCTAGCCAACAGCTAGCCAACGCTAGCCAACGTCTTCTGTATAGAACTCAACTACCCGGTCGCATTCACAGGTTGTATCACATTTTCACTTCATTTTCATTACAGTACAACGGTTTGATTTGTTTGATCGTAGCTAGCTACTTAGCTAGCTACATAGCCGTCTTTGTATCAAAGATAATTGTGTAGTCTAGAGCGATTTTCTAGGTTCGCTAGCCATCTATTGTCGTTCTTTTAACGCAACGTAACGTAAACAACACTGCTAGCTAGCCTGCTAGCCCCGAATAGCAACACTGCAGAAACCATTACACTCAACGGAACGACTTGATTAGTGTAGTGTCAACAACGCACCCACTGCCAGCTGGCCTACTTCAGCAGTACTGTATCATTTTAATCATTTTAGTCAATAAGATTCTTGCTACGTAGCTTAACTTTCTGAACATTCGAGACGTGTAGTCCACTTGTCATTCCAATCTCCTTTGCATTAGCGTAGCCTCTTCTGTAGCCTGTCAACTATGTGTCGGTTTATCCCTGTTCTCTCCTCTCTGCACAGACCATACAAACGCTCCTCACCGCGTGGCCGCGGCCACCCTACTCTGGTGGTCCCAGCGCGCACGACCCACGTGGAGTTCCAGGTCTCCGGTAGCCTCTGGAACTGCCAATCTGCGGTCAACAAGGCAGAGTTCATCTCAGCCCATGCCTCCCTCCAGTCCCTCGACTTCTTGGCCCTGACGGAAACATGGATCACCACAGACAACACTGCTACTCCTACTGCTCTCTCTTCGTCCGCCCACGTGTTCTCGCACACCCGAGAGCGTCTGGTCAGCGGGGTGGTGGCACCGGGATCCTCATCTCTCCCAAGTGGTCATTCTCTCTTTCTCCCCTTACCCACCTGTCTATCGCCTCCTTTGAATTCCATGCTGTCACAGTTACTAGCCCTTTCAAGCTTAACATCCTTATCATTTATCGCCCTCCAGGTTCCCTCGGAGAGTTCATCAATGAGCTTGATGCCTTGATAAGCTCCTTTCCTGAGGACGGCTCACCTCTCACAGTTCTGGGCGACTTTAACCTCCCCACGTCTACCTTTGACTCTTTCCTCTCTGCCTCCTTCTTTCCACTCCTCTCCTCTTTTGACCTCACCCTCTCACCTTCCCCCTACTCACAAGGCAGGCAATACGCTCGACCTCATCTTTACTAGATGCTGTTCTTCCACTAACCTCATTGCAACTCCTCCAAGTCTCCGACCACTGCCTTGTATCCTTTTCCCTCTCGCTCTCATCCAACACCTCCCACACTGCCCCTACTCGGATGGTATCGCGCCGTCCCAACCTTCGCTCTCTCTCCCCCGCTACTCTCTCCTCTTCCATCCTATCATCTCTTCCCTCCGCACAAACCTTCTCCCACCTATCTCCTGATTCTGCCTCCTCAACCCTCCTCTCCTCCCTCTCTGCATCCCTTGACTCTCTATGTCCCCTATCCTCCAGGCCGGCTCGGTCCTCCCCTCCCGCTCCGTGGCTCGATGACTCATTGCGAGCTCACAGAACAGGGCTCCGGGCAGCCGAGCGGAAATGGAGGAAAACTCGCCTCCCTGCGGACCTGGCATCCTTTCACTCCCTCCTCTCTACATTTTCCTCCTCTGTCTCTGCTGCTAAAGCCACTTTCTACCACGCTAAATTCCAAGCTTCTGCTTCCAACCCTAGGAAGCTCTTTGCCACCTTCTCCTCCCTCCTGAATCCTCCGCCCCCTCCCCCTCCTCCCTCTCTGCAGATGACTTCGTCAACCATTTTGAAAAGAAGGTCGACGACATCCGATCCTCGTTTGCTAAGTCAAACGACACCGCTGGTTCTGCTCACACTGCCCTACCCTGTGCTCTGACCTCTTTCTCCCCTCTCTCTCCAGATGAAATCTCGCGTCTTGTGACGGCCGGCCGCCCAACAACCTGCCCGCTCGACCCTATCCCCTCCTCTCTTCTCCAGACCATTTCCGGAGACCTTCTCCCTTACCTCACCTCGCTCATCAACTCATCCCTGACCGTTGGCTACGTCCCTTCCGTCTTCAAGAGAGCGAGAGTTGCACCCTTCTGAAAAAACCTACACTCGATCCCTCCGATGTCAACAATTACAGACCAGTATCCCTTCTTTCTTTTCTCTCCAAAACTCTTGAACGTGCCGTCCTTGGCCAGCTCTCCCGCTATCTCTCTCTGAATGACCTTCTTGATCCAAATCAGTCAGGTTTCAAGACTAGTCACTCAACTGAGACTGCTCTCCTCTGTATCACGGAGGCGCTCCGCACTGCTAAAGCTAACTCTCTCTCCTCTGCTCTCATCCTTCTAGATCTATCGGCTGCCTTCGATACTGTGAACCATCAGATCCTCCTCTCCACCCTCTCCGAGTTGGGCATCTCCGGCGCGGCCCACGCTTGATTGCGTCCTACCTGACAGGTCGCTCCTACCAGGTGGCGTGGCGAGAATTTGTCTCCTCACCACGCGCTCTCACCACTGGTGTCCCCCAGGGCTCTGTTCTTGGCCCTCTCCTATTCTCGCTATACACCAAGTCACTTGGCTCTGTCATAACCTCACATGGTCTCTCTTATCATTGCTATGCAGACGACACACAATTAATCTTCTCCTTTCCTCCTTCTGATGACCAGGTGGCGAATCGCATCTCTGCATGTCTGGCAGACATATCAGTGTGGATGACGGATCACCACCTCAAGCTGAACCTCGGCAAGACGGAGCTGCTCTTCCTCCCGGGAAGGACTGCCCGTTCCATGATCTCGCCATCACGGTTGACAACTCCATTGTGTCCTCCTCCCAGAGCGCCAAGAACCTTGGCGTGATCCTGGACAACACCCTGTCGTTCTCAACTAACATCAAGGCGGTGGCCCGTTCCTGTAGGTTCATGCTCTACAACATCCGCAGAGTACGACCCTGCCTCACACAGGAAGCGGCGCAGGTCCTAATCCAGGCACTTGTCATCTCCCGTCTGGATTACTGCAACTCGCTGTTGGCTGGGCTCCCTGCCTGTGCCATTAAACCCCTTCAACTCATCCAGAACGCCGCAGCCCGTCTGGTGTTCAACCTTCCCAAGTTCTCTCACGTCACCCCGCTCCTCCGTTCTCTCCACTGGCTTCCAGTTGAAGCTCGCATCCGCTACAAGACCATGGTGCTTGCCTACGGAGCTGTGAGGGGAACGGCACCTCAGTACCTCCAGGCTCTGATCAGGCCCTACACCCAAACAAGGGCACTGCGTTCATCCACCTCTGGCCTGCTCGCCTCCCTACCACTGAGGAAGTACAGCTCCCGCTCAGCCCAGTCAAAACTGTTCGCTGCCCTGGCCCCCAATGGTGGAACAAACTCCCTCACGACGCCAGGACAGCGGAGTCAATCACCACCTTCCGGAGACACCTGAAACCCCACCTCTTTAAGGAATACCTAGGATAGGTTAAGTAATCCCTCTCACCCCACCCCCCCTAAGTTTTAGATGCACTATTGTAAGTGACTGTCCCACTGGATGTCATAAGGTGATTGCACCAATTTGTAAGTCGCTCTGGATAAGAGCGTCTGCTAAATGACTTAAATGTAAATGTAAATGTAAATATCAATATATTAACTTTCCCACAGAAATGTTTATGAAATGCTGTGCCATTGTGCATAATTTAAATTGTACTGACTTGGTCTTTCGTTTCCTGCTATAACAGCCTCCACTCTTCTGGGAAGAATAAATGTTGGAACATTGCTTCAGGGGCTTCCATTCAGCTACAAGATTATTAGCGAGGTCGGGCAGTAAGGTCGCAGTCAGCGTTCCAATTCATCCCAAATATGTTTGATGGGGTTGAGGTCAGGGCTCTGTACAGGCCAGTCAAGTTCTTCCACACAGATCTCGACAATCCAGTCGTGACTTGACTTGAACATTAATCTGAAAACAGTTATTTATATAATTAAATAACTATGTTTAATTGTTACCAGATTAAATGAATCATGAAACAATTAACTCATTAGGATCTGGGGTGTGATGAGAGCGGTTCTTTAAAGAGTTACCATCTCCCCAATTAAACTCTAAAAGGTAAAAAAAAAAAAACATCACATCTATAAACAGTCAACTTATTAATCACAACATCGTGTCATATCATCATTCTGAACAAACATCTGCAAAAACCCAAAACTTATGATTCAGTAATACACTAATTGGTTTAATGATCTATTTACTAGCTAATTAAATGGGAACACAGGATAAACATACACACTCTGTACCGGTTATTGACTGGAGATTTAATACGCTGAAAACAGGTGCCTCGCAGAATGACAACAACATGGATGTTTGCTAAAGAAGAGATGGAGAGGGAGAGAGAGACAGAGACACTTAACATTGCCACATTCAGAAACTACTCTCACCTACAGTAACCATATACTTCGCACACGAACCGCCACCCGCTTTGAAGCTGTCCGCTTTGAGAAAGAAATCATGAATGTATTTATGTGAAATGCCTTTGTTCGCCGGGGATCTCTCGGTGAACGGGGCAGCCTTGGAAAGGGTGTTGGGCCTTTTTGCGGCACATTTGTAAGGCTCGATTTGTCTGAAATGGTTCCAACAACTTTTCTACAGTTGTCCTTCATAGTTGTCTGGCATCCGGTTACTAGTCCTGAACAGAACTACAGAGTTGATTTTCCTTCCATTTTCTCTTGAAGACACTTCTTTGAAGATAGGCTAGCCAGACGTATCGTTGGTTCCCCAGTGGGGTGATCAGAGTAGCATAATGCGATGTTTGAGCAGAGTAACAGGATGGTCCGACTTATATTTGCTTTCGAAGATACTTTACTTAGGACAGCGACTCAGCAGTACCAGTGATTGTCCGGGAGGTGAGTTAATCGTCTCCACCTCGTGTTGAGATTCAAAGTTCAAACCATTTTAAACGAGCAGCTGCATCTTCATGCTTTTCTGGTCCTACTTAAATTTGCTTTTGAACGTGTTAAGGAAAAGGGTCTGTTGTGGCAAATCACATTACTTTGGTGAATTTGGAGAGCGCAGGCCTGGATCTTTTCCCTTGATTTACAACAGGACGTGAGTTGTTATTCACCACTAGTTCTTTCCTGATTGAAGGTCTGACTGGGGAAGGCGTTTTTCTGTTTCAGCATGACAATGCCCTGGTGCACAAAGCGAGGTTCATACAGAAATTATTTGTCATGACTGACCACGAGAATCCGAATAGGTCAGATCAGGTTTGCAATGACTAACTTCAAACTGTTGCCATAAAGTTGGAAACACAGAATCGTCTAGAATGTCATTGTATGATGTAGTGTTAAGAGTCCCTTCACTGGAACTAAGGGGCCTAGCCCAAACCATAAAAAACAGCCCCAGACAATTATGCCTCCTCCACCAAACCTTATAGTTGGTAATATGCATTCAGGCAGGTAGCGTTCTCCTGGCTTCCACCAAACCCAGATTTGTACATCAGACTGCTAGATGGTGAAGCGTTATTCATCACTCCAGAGAACACTGCTCCAGAGTCCAATAGCAGTGAGCTTTAAACCCCTCCAGCCGACGCTTGGCATTGCGCATGGTGATCTTAGGCTTGTGTGTGGCTGCTCGGCCATGGAAACTGAGTAGTGAGTGTTGCAGACGAGGACAGTCGATTTTTACGCGCTACAACACTCTGCGGTCACATTCTGTGAGCTTGTGTGGCCTACACCTTCGCAGCTGAGTCGTTGACGCTCCTAGACGTTTTCCACTTCACAATAACAGCACTTACAGTTGACTGGGGCAGCTCTATACTGGCAGAAATTTGACGAACTGACTTGTTGGAAAGGTGGCATCTTATGATGGTGCCACGTTAAAAGTCACTGAACTCTTCAGCCATTCTACTGCCAATGTTTGTCTATGAAGATTGCATGGCTTTGTGCTCAATTTTATACACCTGTCAGCAATCGGTGTGGCTGAAATAGCACAATCCACTAATTTGAAGGGGTGTCCACATACACTGTACAAAAGGATGGTGTAAAAATGTAGAAATAAAGAAAAACCCTTGGATGAGTAGGTGTGTCTAAACTTTTGACTATTACTGTATAGTACCAGTCAAAAGTTTGGACATACTGTACCTTGACTTTGGCGATGTAATTTACAAAATAGCCTCCAACACTCTGGATGCAGTCTATCACAGTGCCATCCGTTTTGTCACCAAAGCCCCATATACTACCCACCATTGCGACCTGTATGCTCTTGTTGGCTGGCCCTCGCTTCGTCGCCAAACCCACTGGCTCTAGTTCATCTATAAGTCTTTGCTAGGTAAAGCCCCACCTTATCTCAGCTCACTGGTCACCATAGCAGCACCCACCCGTAGCACGCGCTCCAGCAGGTATATTTCACTGGTCACCCCCAAAGCCAATTCCTCCTTCGGCCGCCTCTCCTTCCAGTTCTCTGCTGCCAATGACTGGAACAAACTGCAACAATCACTGAAGCTGGAGACTCATATCTCCCTCACTAGCTTTAAGCACCAGCTGTCAGAGCAGTTCATAGATCACTGCACCTGTACATAGTTCATCCGTAATTAGTCCCTCCAACTGCCTCATCCCCATACTGTTATCTATTTGATTTATTTAGCTCCTTTGCACCACAGGATCTCTACTTGTACACTCATCTTCTGCACATCTACCATTCCAGTGTTTAATTGCTATATTGTAATTATTTCGCCACTATGGCCTATTTATCGCCTTACCTCCGTTATCCTACCTCATTTGCACACACTGTATATAGACTTTTTATATTGTATTATTGACTGTATGTTTGTTTATTCCATGTGTAACTCTTTGTTGTTGTTTGTGTTGCACTGCTTTGTTTTATCTTGGCCAGGTCGCAGTTGTAAATGAGAACTTGTTCTCAACTAGCCTTGATGTGAGTCATGACCAACCTTTCAAAGCACTTCATGGCCACAGACGTGAGTGCTATGGATCAGTAATTATTTAGGCAGGTTACCTAAGTGTTCTTGGGCACAGGGACTATGGAGGTCTGCTTGAAACATGTTGGTATTACACTCAGACAGGGAGAGGTTGAAAATATCAGTGAAGACATTTGCCAGTTGGTCAGCGCATGCTCGGAGTACACGTCCTGGTAATCCATCTGGCCCTGCAGCCTTGTGAATGTTGACCTGTTTAAAGGTCTTACTCACATCGGCAACGGAGAGTGTGATCACACAGTCGTCCAGAACAGCTGATGCTCTCATGCATGTTTCAGTGTTAATTGCCTCGAAGCGAGCATAGTAATTAAGCTCATCTATTAGGCTCGTGTCACTGGGTAGCTCTTGGCTGTGCTTCCCTTTGTAGTCTGTAATAGTTTACAAGCCCTGCCACATCCGACGAGTGTTGGAGCCGGTGTAATACGATTCGATCTTAGTCGTGTATTGACGCTTTGCCTGTTAGATAGTTTGTCAGAGGGCATAGCGGGATTTCTTATAAACTTCCGGGTTAGAGTCCCGCTCCTTGAAAGCGGCAGCTTTAGCTTTTAGCTCAGTGTGGATGTTACCTCTAATCCATGGCTTCTGGTTGGGGAATGTATGTACGGTCACTGTGGGGACGACATCATCGCCACCCTCCTCAATGCGATCGGAGGAAACCCGGAACATATTCCAGTCTGTGCTAGAAAAACAGTCCTGTAGTTTAGCATCTGCTTCATCTGACCACTTTTTTTACTGACCAAGTCATTATTATTCTACGATGTAGAAAATAGTACAAATAAAGAAAAACCCTGGAATGAGTAGGCGTACATTTCCTAAGTCTAAATCGGCCCCTATCAGAATAAAAGGTTACCAAGAGTTCACATAAAAGTCAACCATCACATATGTGAAGATGCCCTTTACTTTGCCCAACATCAATTGCTGTGTTTTTTTCCACAGTATAAACTGACTTACATCAGGACTTGTTATTTTACCTCACAAAGAAAGACTCCAATGCAAGACAATGACAGTCAGCATTATTTATATTTTCTTTTCGAGGCGAAGGTACGGTTAGACAGTGTCTTTACCAGCACTGAATCTCTATGTCACAGAGGGACACGTTGATAACAGAATACAGTACACAGTGAGATAACCTATGGGTTGGACGGTACTTTTCACGTCAATCATATTGAAAAAGCCTGTACTTAAAAACTGTAAATCAACCAATCCTCCATCATTAAGACAATGGAATGGTCAAATGCTTTATTATCGAAATATTGAAAGTACGCGGACAACAGAGAGAAAAAAACGGTGCAGTTTGAGGCCATGTGGCGGAGAGCGATGCAGTGCTGGAGATGGGGGTGATGTTATGGATGTTTGCATGTGTACGTTTTGTGTTGTAAAAAGTACATGGTCATCAACGTTACACACCAGCTCCTCTTAGTGTATGGTGCTTATTCAGATATTTCCTGGTTCATGTTGTGTTGCTAGCAGACAGGTCCAGGGTTATCTAGTGTTTCTCCCTTTCTCTGTTTTATTAAGAGGTGCTGGAGGGGAAGGGGGAAGGGGGGTTCATACGGTACACACTGGCAAGCTAAATGGCTGATCAATCAATTTTAGCTTGATCGATCTGCATCAGTTCTGCCTGTGTGCACACCCCAGGAGCCACTTTATTGTAAATCAATCATTTTGAAAACATCTCACAGAGGGGCCCATCCTCACTAACAAGCCATCAATTCCAGCCCGCCTGGGTGCCACCCTTATCAGGCTACAAATCAACACAGCTACTAACATCATCTCCAACCCATCTCTCTCCTTATTCCTCTCTTTCCTTGTCAGTCTCTCATGCTCACCCTCACTCTCTTTCTCCCCCTCTCTTTCTCTATGCATTTATCTTCCTCTTTCTTTCCCTCTCCCCACTCTCTCGTTCTGTATCTCGCTTTCTGTCTCTTGTTTTTCTTTCTGCAGCTTGTTTGTGTTGTGCTGGTGAGGCTGAGGGAGTGCAGAGGCGGCAGGAAGCCATTGAATCATCGCCACACCACTTTAGATAACCCAAGGGTAATAGTGTTTGCACATTTTAGAGAGAAATGAGGACAAATGCCAAGGAGGGTCATATATTCTGCTGCTTGATGTTGGAGTGTGAAATTGCACACATCTACTGAGAGACGTTAAGGGGGAGAAGGAGCACCAGCCCTACTCACACGCACTTCTTTAGCATCTCTAAATCACAATATTTCTCTACATTGTGATTGAAGTAATGTAGCAGTAATGAAGCGTAATATAAATCAGAGATGGTAACACCTTTTACAGGCGTAAGTGATGGAACAGGTAATAGCTCGTCACAGAACGTAAATCAAGACTAATGCCTGTGTGATGCTACCGCATGCAGGAATCAGGGGATGGGTGGCTTACAGGAAAATGTAAAACATTCATTTTGAGTTCAAACTCTCCACTCTCCCTCCAGAGAGCCAAGGTCAAAGGTCAAAGACAGGATCCATGTAATAGATGTCACCCACCACCATTTCCTCTTATTGTACCTGTATAGGATCACAGAGATATAGTAAATATATATTTTCTATTGTGAATATGTCAATATGTCTGATTAATTATCCAGGAGGAAACCATAGGATCACTGACATAATAAATATAATATATTTTCTAATGTGTAGATGTGTCTGATTCATTATCCAGGAGGAAACCATAGGATCACTGACATAATAAATATAATATATTTTCTAATGTGTAGATGTGTCTGATTCAGCATAATAAATATAATATATTTTCTAATGTGTAGATGTGGAATTATCCAGGAGGAAACCATAGGATCACTGACATAATAAATATAATATATTTTCTAATGTGTAGATGTGTCTGATTCAGCAACCAGGAGATCACTGAATATTTTCTAATGTGTAGATGTGTCTGATTCAGCAACCAGGAGGAAACGGTAGGATCACTGACATAATAAATATAATATATTTTCTAATGTGTAGATGTGTCTGATTCAGCAACCAGGAGGAAACGGTAGGATCACTGACATAATAAATATAATATATTGTCTAATGTGTAGATGTGTCTGATTAAGCAAATAGGAGGAAACACATCACTGTATATAATATATTTTCTGATGTTTATGATTCAGTGTCCAGGAGGAAACTGTAAGATCATAATAAATCAAATATATTTTCTAATTATATGTGTAGGATAGTTTGCTCCTATAGGACACCATCCTGGAGGAGACTGAGATGGACAGAACTTTTAATCAACAAGATGTTTTGTGTTGTTTGTTTTAATGTTAACTATTGTATGTACTGTATATTTGCTTAATTGCCGCTTGTGGAATAATTCATTATTAAATATTAACACCCTGTGATTGTGCTATATACCGTAGTATATTGTCACTACGGTGTATTTTCGTCTAACGCTCACGTGCATCACTGTAAAGAATATACACATTTTCTAATGCTGGAAGGAAATGAGAGGAGACGTTCCAGTTTTAGAACACAAATACATCCATTTTAATTTGAGAAAATACAAAAAGAAACCATGTACAATTTATGTACAAACTTTTTGTACAAGACAGTATGTTTATCAGCAGATTATATTTGACAGAGTCAGGTAGATCTACCTAGCACCATCAAATCCTCCATGTATCCATCCAAACTAAGTAGACCATGTGCCAAATAATCCGATATGTGAGGTGTGAGAGCAATGTCCTGAATTCCACCCGAACTGATAGGCAGCCCACCCCACAAAATACTGCAAGTTTCTTTTTTCCTAAAAACATCAACAAAGATTGCCACCTGCAATTTCAATGTGTTGTTAAGACTTAAATCCCCCCATAGTTTTATACATTTTATTACATCTAGTACATTTTCCAGCAAATAAGTTATTTTATCCATCCTTTACAGTAACAAAATAGATAAACAAAAATATGTAACATACTGCAACAGTGATGTGTGACGTTTCATAGTCCTGACTATCTTAAGCGGACTAAAACACTCCAGAGCCACAAGAAACAGCCTGGCCTGTGCTCTCTGTGCATCCTTCAGTCATTCAGACCTTCTACCACACAACAAACATGTTTTAACATCTCTCCCTCCTAACAGTCTCCTAACAACAAGACCTTCAGCTACAGACAGTACGACCAACACAGATGTATGATACTTTGATGAGCCCCATGTCCCTGCCCCATGTTCCTTCCTTTTCAATGCCACTTTTCGCTATAGTGGGTCTTGAAATGGGCCCTCCTCTTGACCTACAGCACTGCCTGGCACTATACTGGCATGGGGGCATGGATGGCTTGGATGTTCTCCACGCTAGTATAAATCACATACACATTTACTTCCCTTTCTGAGAAGAACTAACTCAATCCCTACTCATTCTGATTTAGTGAGTCAGTGAATGACTGAATGATGCTTGTTCAACAACACTTTCCATGGCACTTCAAAACACTAACTTTAAGAGGCGTACATTGCAAAGACGTGTACGAACATATTATATGGTATACAGCAGTACCATAGATTTGTGGAGTATTTGTGCCAAAAAGAGATCAAGCTTAATGTAAGAACAGATTTCAATCCAGTGTCTTTTCCAGTTTGAGTCAAAACAGTCACACAAATTGTGGGTACATGTATTGAAAATAAAAAAACATTCAGATATAATGAAATGCACTGGTATCTGTTTGGCTTGTGATTTGTACCATTTGATTTCTGAGTAAAGTGATAGTTATTTAAGTACCTCTGAATAAAAAATAAAACTGTAAACAAATAATACAAATTAGTTTCAAACAATCCATGGATATTACTATGATGACATAAATGACGAGAGCTGACAAAATGGAATGTAAACCCTGATAAAGAAACTATTTTAACAAGAAAACCAATGAAGTATGTTCTCTCTGTACTGTGATAAGCTTTGCTGAACTGGTACCAGCTTATGTCTGCACCTCTGTGATGGTTCATATAACCAGGTCCTGTTAAACCTGCTCAAGTCAAGCTTACATTTTTTTCCATTTATGACAAAACAATAAGTTTGTCCTTCGTCAATAGTATGTGTTATGAATCAAGTCATTGTCAGTGTCAAATATTAATTCCTTGTTTTTCAGTCTAGCGAGTATATTATTAACAACCCAATTATATATACATTTTTACTCACATACTTTCTGAAAATAATTATACTTGCTACAAAGTGTGACAACAATGTAAGCACAAAAGCTTCAGAAGTTCACGTCAGGACAAAATGTGTATGAGCAGTCGCACCACACCCAATAGACAGACAGAAAGCTCAGGACATTTTGCTTCAGAAAAATCTATATAATGGCTGAATATACACAACATATTGAGACACAAATATATGTCCTTTTTTTGTCAAGAATGACAGGTCTTTAGAAAGACATTATCTTAGTCTATAATATCATGGCTATCTGTTCAATGCAAACAACCTGATGATGTTCTAACTATCTGTCACATAGTTAGAAACGCACATTCATGAAGAATGACATTATACACCCACAAAACAATACTTCAATGTATCTCTCCTTACTAAGAGACCTAATTTAGGTCAATCATTGATAGTAGAGGTCACCCAGTTTTACTCTCAGAACTGAACGAATGCCTAAATGCCTCAGATCGGGGCTTCATGCACCTTTCCGATTGGCTCACTGTCTGGGTATTATTTACACCCAGTGATTGTTTACGTCACATTTATGTTTGTCTCAGACAACAATATTTGTATTTGCTTACAGATGAAAATGAGCAGTACAATAAAGTTTATCAATACAGCTACAGAGATCCTTCAACTAAGCCCATTTATGTTTTGAGGAGCACTCAACAGGTGATACAGAAGCTCAGAGTTAGATTTATGTTGTCGCCTATACAATATTGACTTAGGGCCCTCATTAGATTTATGTTATCTCCGATACAATATTGACTTAGGGCTCTCATTAGATTTATGTTATCTCCGATACAATATTGACTTAGGGCTCTCATTAGATTTATGTTATCTCCGATACAATATTGACTTAGGGCTCTCATTGGATTTATGTTATCTCCGATACAATATTGACTTAGGGCTCTCATTGGATTTATGTTATCTCCGATACAATATTGACTTAGGGCTCTCATTAGATTTATGTTATCTCCGATACAATATTGACTTAGGGCTCTCATTGGATTCATGTTATCTCCTATACAATATTGACTTATGGCTCTCATTAGATTTATGTAATCTCCTATACAATATTGACTTAGGGCTCTCACAAATTTATGTTATCTCTTCTACAATATTGACTTAGGACTCTAATCAATCTGTATCACTGAAGTGTTACAGATTGTGCGATAGAAATGTAAATGTAATTTCCGATTGAGTCGACATATGCAGTGGTGTAAAGTACTTAAGAACAAATACTTTGAAGTACTACTTAAGTAGTTTTTTTGGGATATCTGTATTTTACTATTAATATTTTTGACAATTCACACTCTTATCAAGAGAACATCCCTGGTCAAATAAGTACTTGTTCCACCACTGGACATATGCAGCGTTTATCGTGAATGCAGTCTCTGCTAAACATTGCCTTTACATTTCAATCAAACTGTAATGTTGAACTTCTGCGATATGGATTGAATAGCGCCCTTAATCACTATACTTTATCAGGGATAAGAGAGGGGACTTCTACTCTTCCTCAATGATGCATTTCTAATTATAAGCATTTCAGAATTGATATGAATAATTTTGGTATGATTATGTTAAATACAGTGATTCATTTAGAAATACAATAATCTGATGTAATTATAGGCCTAATAATAATAATGGATTGCTTTCACAAAGTGTTTCTCACTACGTCATGTGTAAAAATAAGTACAACATGATTATGCTCATATGAACATAAAATAATCATATTTGTATGTATAAAGTATCTAGGTTAAGAATTGAGTTGGTTCATACCCTCTCCTCCCCAAGGCTGCAGCTCTGTCTGGGTTGCTCTGGATCAAAAACAAAATAGAAACGGTCCATTTTTAACACGCACTGCCTTGTGCCTAGACCAGAATGACATGAAGAACACAGGCAGTATTCTCCAGTGTTCTTCATCGGCATCAGTGGCAAAACTATGATTGAGCTTTTCCCTTAATGGTTACCAACAGTGTTTAGAGGTGTCATGATGACATCAGGATTGGCAGCAGAGAACATCCAAGCTCTTTGCTGCCTCTGTTACCAACCCTGTGCCAGGCAGTGGTTCTGGTCAAAGGAGGACCCACTGATGCCCATTTTACGCAATATGTGGCATTGTTTCTCCGAATTTCTCAACAGACAAAAAAATATTGAAACTATATGCTTATTATTTTGTTATTAAATAGGTTCCATCTTAAATGCTTCCCTTACATTTTTAGGGCACACAGCTAATGTTTGTTCACATTTATTCAGCTCAATCATAGATGGTGTATTATTGGTGATGTGACTGGGCATGATGGTGAGCATAGAAAAGTGTTTGCTTAGTTCATTAGTTGATTGGCAACCCCCAGACAGAGCTAGTTCCTATACATCATTCTTGTTTGAAGCCTTGATCCCACATGCTGCTCCCTCAGAGGCTGAACCACCATCACATACATACTGATGGAGAGATGACGACACTAACACTAACTCAGATGTTCCACCAATGTTTTTCTTAAGGGGACACATTGCTGCCACGTACAGTACACACATGCCATATGCAAGATGTGTACAAGGCTGTCCTTTCACTCAATTAACGTGTTCACAAGGGACGAGACAAAGTTGTCCATTCACCCCTTTCATGTTTACACATAAGGGATATGACAAGGTTGTCCTTCGTCCCCTTTCATGTTTACACATAAGGGTTAGGACAAGGTTGTTCTTTGTCCCCTTTCATGTTTTCAGGTTAAGTTGATCATCTGCACTGTATTGTTATAAAAGGGCTCAGGCACCATGCGATAATAGGAGCTTGAAACAAGGTCAAAGACATCATTATGATCCATAGCCATTGTGATATCCCCAGAACAGATGTAGGTACTGTGTATATATACGGTCAACCAGCTTATCCCAGAACTATCTCTTACAGTACTCTGAGTCTCAAGACAACTGATTTACAATATGATCTACAGGACTCGAATGCATTCATTCAGATGATTACTGAAACAGCATGTTGACATACAGTAGCATACCCTAAGCAGTGATGTAATGGATCTGTACACCTCTTCAAATGACAAAGTGAATCGACAACCAAAAAGTTCACATTTCTGTGATGGGTGTTGTTTTGGGGAAATGTCAATGTTTCCCGTCGTCGTGTTGCAAAATAACGTGATCAGTTTTAGTGCAAATAGAACAGAAACAGACACGGTGTATGAGTGGTCAGCCCCAATGGCGTTTTTGGGAGATGTGATGAACGAAGGGCGAACTGCTGTGACCCTCATCCTCCAACAACAAGTAGTAACCTCAAAATACAGTAGTCATGGAGTCTGGACACACAAAGAGGTGATGAACGATTGCAAATAATTACAGGAAGTACTTAATCTTCTCTCTTCAACTCGTCAAATAATTTCAAAAACATTACAGGTATACACATAGGTGGCCCCTTCCAGTTGTGGTGTTTATGTCAAACCCTTGATCTGTAGAATGAGTGAGGACCAATGAATCATCATCATCCCTGTTCACCATCTCTTATCTCCTTTTGTAAGAGCGTCCAGAATTCTCACGAGTCATCAAGCGGGCCTGGTTTTCAGCATTCATCTTCAACTTCTCTGATTGGTGGTATCAGACTGCTAGTGGATTTGTATTGGTTGACTTGGTTGGCCATGTGAGTGCTCATGGGCTTGATCTGAATGTTCCGTGGGTAGGCATTTTCTGGTTCATCTGTAAACCATTTCCTTTCTGCGGAGGGATGGGGCAGAAACAAAGTGTTAGTGTTGAATAACCCATACGGTGTCATGTCATATATTCCTGTCTCAGTTTATGTAGCCGCCTTATATAGCATGAGGGATCATAGGTTTCAAGTCAGGTACTTCATTTCCTTCCAGGTAAAGTTATTTCAACTTTGGAGTGTGTACATGTGGGTCTGTGTGAATGTAAGTGTGTGTGTGTTTCAGTCAACTTGCGTGCTCAGGCAAGTGTGTTACAGCACAAGTGTTTGATGTTTTGAAACTATGCCTGAGGTGAAGCAAGATGTCTATCGCCTGAAACCACCACAGAGTTATGAGTTCGAAACATTTCATTTTGAGGTTTCAAGCCTACTCTACGAGAGGTATGATCTTTAGGTCATCAAATGTCTACAATTCATGTTTGTATTATATAGTGTGTGATAGGCAACACTCTGTGGCTCCAGTATACAGAATCCGGATTACAACATATTTCTATCACTTGAACAACATCTAATCACATTCAATAGGAAAGAATATGTGCAAACACACAAACCTCTGACAATGCAATTAGTCTCAAGTTGAAATAAAGCAAACAAAAAACATGATAAATTATAAAAAATAGAGGCTCTGTCAGAAGAAAACAAAGAAAAAGCATAATCAGGTGAATTAGGGTGTGAAGGAGATAAAACAAAAAGGCAGGAAGAGCCAATGCAGAGATGGTCCTGGGCATGACAGGGAGAAGGCAGAGGCAGCGGCAGCCATTTTGCTTTCCATTTGTCCAAAAGCAAAACTTAAACTGAGGCATGATGACTTATCCTTACAGGAAAATAACAGAAACACTATAAAACCTCCGCTTGTCATAACAATTGCCACAGGGACAAAGTTATGATTAGAACCCCACGTAAAGGTTGCTATTGTAATAGTAGGACATGCAGAATTGTTAACTTGCATACCTTGGCTCATTCTATTCATCCTTGTTGCACTTCAGAAAGAGAAGTAGGTAATCTAAGTAAGTGAGGTATTACAGTCTATACAAGGCAAATAACAAGTCTCAAACACAATCACTGACCTGACTGGATCTCTTGCTGTTCTCTACAGTATGTAAACACTGACAACTATGGCTATTTTCTAACGTAATCAAGGCCTCATTGACAAAATGTAAAATGCTATTTCAGTTTACGTCCTAATTTGACCTCCAACCCTACTTGTCAGATGTTCCCTTAGCCCTGTTTATGTTTCTAGATACTGAACAACTACACTTCGCCTCCCGATGACACCATGTTTGAAAAGCATTGAAGGCAAATGCTAAGGGACATTTAAAATGACACTAAGACATTTCAATTGATCTGTTGTCTTTAAGCTTAAGAATGGAAGTTGATAAATGACTGTTTAGGGATTACTTAGTAACATGATGTCTTTTCTTACCATCAAAATCATATTCTCTGGGTAATTTTACAATTATTACTTCCTTATCATTTAATATAACTTAAATTTTATATTATATTATGCAAAACACATCCACATTTAAAACAGAACTAAAAATAAGCATTTGAGATGGAGAACTAGGACCATGGACATGCCATGTCTCAGAACAGACACAATAACCAGATAGATGACGTTTATCATTCATGGACAATCATCTTGAACATCAGCTCCTCTGGTCAAAATGTGGTCATGTTGGGTAGAATGTTTAGTCCACGTAAAGCATGTCACATTCAATCCATAACCATGGCATGCTGTTGGTACGTACACTAACAAATAAGCAGGCGATACCAATATGAGTCAAAGTAAAAACATACTGTACAGTGCATTCAGAGAGTATTCAGACCTCTTCACTTTTCCACATTTTGTTATGTTACAGCCTTACTCTAAAATGGATCAAATCAAATCCTCAATCTACACATAATACCCCATAACGACAAAGCGAAAACAGGTTTTTATCATTTTTTGCAAAAGTATTAAATATTAATAACAGAAATACCTTATTTACATAAGTATTCGGACCCTTTGCTATGAGACTCAAAGTTGAGCTCAGCTCAGCTGTTTCCATGGCTCATCCGTGAGATGTTTCTAGAACTTGAATGGAGTCCACCTGTGATAAATTCAATTGAAATGACATGATTTGGAAAAAAAACACTTGTCTATATAAGATCCCACAGTTGACAGTGCCTGTCAGAGCAAAAACCAAGGTCAAAGGAATTGTCCGTAGAGCTCAGAGACAGGACTGTGTCGAGGCACAGATCTGGGGAAGGATTCCAAAAAATGTCTACAGCATTGAAGGTCCAAGAACACAGTGGCCTCCATCATTCTTAAAAGGAAGAAGTTTGGAACAACCAAGACTCTTCCTGGCCAGACGGAAGCCACTCCTCAGTAAAAGGCACATGACAGCCCACTTGGAGTTTACCTAAAGGGCACCTAAAGGACACTCAGACCATCAAAAACAAGATTCTCTGGTCTGATGAAACCAAGATCTTTGGCTCTCTTTACCTGACTGCCAAGCATCATGTCTGGAGGAAACCTGGCACCATCCCTATGGTGAAGCATGGTGGTGACAGCATCATGCTGTTGGGATGTTTTTCAGCAGCACAAACTGGGAGACTAGTCAGGATCGAGGGAAAGATGAACGGAGCAAAGTACAGAAAGATCCTTGATGAAAACCTCCTCCAGAGCGCTCAGGACCCCAGACTGGAGCGAAGGTTCACCTTCCAACAGAACAATGACCCTCAGCACACAGCCAAGACAACGCAGGGGTGGCTTCGGGACAAGTCTCTGAATGTCCTTGAGTGGCCCAGCCAGAGCCCGGACTTGAACCCAATCGAAACATCTCTGGAGAGACCTGAAAATAGCTGTGCAGCAGCACTCCCTATCCAACCTAACAGAGCTTGAGAGGATCTACTGAGAAGAATGGGAGAAACTCCCCAAATACAGGTGTGCCAAGCTTGTAGCGTCATACCCAAGAAGACTCTAGGCTGTAATCACTGCCAAAGGTGCTTCAACAAAGTACTGACTAAAGGGTCTGAATATGTATGTAAATGTAATATTTCAGTTTTGTGTTTTTTTTTAAATGAGCAAAACGTCTAAACAACCAGTTTTTGGTTTGTCATCATGGGGTAGTATGTGTAGATTGATGAGGGGGAAAAAACAATTAAATTAATTTTAGAATAAGACTGTAACGTAAGAAAATGTGGAAAAAGGTTAAGGGGTCTGAATACTTTCCCGAGTGCACTGTACTGTGTCTTATCGAGACAAAGTGCCTGCCACGGCCGTCACCGGCCTGGTACAAAGACAACATATGATTGAAAGACCTATTATAGAAAGACAACATTGTTATAGAAAGACCTATGTTCCTTGTCATCTGATGATATTTTGCGTTCTTAAAATAATGCTTAAATAAAGGTTCAATGAGGTTGAAGGAAATTTTTAAGACAGTTTGTCAGTGAAAACAATGCACATCAAAGTTTCCCCTTAGTTCCATTGATTAGATCATGGTACAGTAGCTATGGAGGCAGGCAGAGATGTCAGAGCAAGGACCACATGCTGATGTTTATGGAGCAAACATTGCACAAACATGACGTTGACATTGAGCACAAAATCTCAGAAACAAAACCCAAACCCCAATAAACACACAGACAGAGATAACTGACCCAAACAGTGACACACACACACCTTTTGGCCACAACTCTACATAGACACAACACCCACAGGAAACTTTTGGGAACACATACTACACAGACACACACAGACAGACACACACACACAGACACACACACACACACACACACACACACACACACACACACACACACACACACACACACACACACACACACACACACACACACACACACACACACACACACACACACACACACACACACACACACACACACACACACACACACAGACAGACACACAGACACACAGACACACACAGACACACACACAGACACACACACAGACACACACAGACACACACACACACACACACACACACGCACACGCACACGCACACGCACACGCACACGCACACACACACACACACCCCTCCTCCACCTACTTCTGTTTGTGGCCTGCCTCCCGAGCCTTGCTGCTGCGGTTCTGGCGGTTGGTGGTGGGGATGGAGTGGACGGACGAGCTCTTTTTGCTGGAGGAATGGGAGGAGTGGGAGCTGTGGGAAAGGCTGGTCCGAGACTGGCCCGCGTTGTGGTCAAACTGCATCAGACAGAAGATCAGGTCTGTGGGGACCAACTCAAACTCATACGGAGGGTTGGTAATCACATACCTGTATAAAGGAAAGGTTAGGAGTTGGTAGAAAACACTGATTAGTCAATGTATAATTAAGCAATAAGGCCAGGGGATGGGGGGGGGGTGTATATGGCCAATATACCACGGCTAAGGGCTGTTCTTAGGCTCAACGTAATGCAGAGTGCCTGAATACAGCCCTTGGTCATGGTACAGTGCATTCAGAAAGTATTCAGATACCTTGACTTTTTCCACATTTTGTTACGTTACGGCCTTATTCTAAAATTCATTTTTTCCTCATCAATCTACACACAAATGCCAAAGAAAAAACATTATTTTATTTTTTTTTGCATAATTAGCGATTACAGCCTCGACTCTTCTTGGGTATGACACTACAAGCTCGGCACACCTGTATTTGGGGAGTTTCTCCCATTCTTCTCTGGAGATCCTCTCAAACTCAAGTTGGATGGGGAGCATCGCTGCACAGCTATTTTTAGGTCTCTCCAGAGATGTTCGATCGGGTTCAAGTCCAGGCTCTGGCTGGGCCACTCAAGGACATTCAAAGACTCCTGCCACTCCTACGTTGTCTTTGCTGTGTGCTTAGAGTTGTTTTCCTGTTAGAAGGTGAACCTTCGCCCCAGTCTGAGGTCCTGAGAACTCTGGAGCAGGTTTCCATCAAGGATCTCTCTGTACTTTGCTCCGTTCATCTTTCCCTCGATCCTGACTAGTCTCCCAGTACCTGTTGATGAAAACATTCCCACAGCAAGAAGCTGCCACCACCATGCTTCACGGTATGGATGGTGCCAGGTTTCCTCCAGACATGACGCTTGGCATTCAGGCCAAAGAGTTCAATTTTGATTTCATCAGACCAGAGAATCTTGTCTGGCCACTCTACCATAAAGGCCTGATTGGTGGAGTGCTGCAAGGATGGTTGTGCTTCTGGAAGGTTCTCCCATCTCGACAAAGGTACTCTGGAGCTCTGTCAGAGTGACCAACGGGTTCTTATCACCTCCCTGACCAAGGCCCTTCTCCCCCGATTGCTCAGTTTGGCTGGGTGGCCAGCTCTAGGAAGAGTCTTGGTGGTTGCAAACTTCTTCAATTTAAGAATGATGGAGGCCACTGTGTTCTTGGAGATCTTCAATGCTGCAGAAATGTTTTGGTACCCTTCCCAGATCTGTACCTCGACACAATCTCGGAGCTCTACGGACAATTCCTTCGACCTCATGGCTTGGTTTTTGCTTTGACATGCACTGTCAACTGTAGGACCTTATATAGACAGGTGTCCACAGGTGGACTCCAATCAAGTTGTAGAAACATCTCAAGGATGATCAATGGAAACAGGATGAACCTGAGCTCAACTTCAAGAATCATAGCAAAGGGCCTGAATATTTATGTAAATGATGTTTTTATTTTTAATACATTTCAAAAAGTTATAAAAACCAGTTTTCACTTCGTCATTATGGGGTATTATGTGTAGATTGATGAGGGAGATGTTTTATTTAATCCATTTTAGAATAAGGCTGTAACATAACAACATGTGGAAGAAGTGAAGGGGTCTGAAGACTTTCTGAATGTACTGTACATTGGCCATATACCACAAACCCCCGAGGTGCCTTATTGCTATCATAAACTGCTTACCAACGTAATTAGAGCAGTAAAGAAAACCTTTTGTCATACAGCCAATCAGCATTCAGGGCTCGAACCACCCAGTTTATAAAAACAAATACATCACAGAAAGCTAATGGGGCATGGTTGAAAACTAATCAGTTACAAGATTTCTAAGCAGATTCATTCCAAATAAAAATGTTTCCGTGTTAAGAGGCATGAAGTCGAAATGCATCTAGTTTGTAGAGTTATCGAATCACATAAGTGTCTACGATAAACAGTATAATATATTCACATAACTGCTAATATTATAATGGGAAACAGCTGATGTTGACGAGTGAGACGGGTGGATGGAACACTGACTGTCTCACCGTTTGGTACACTGGCTAGGTGTGGCAAGGTGAGCGTCTCTCAATCTGTAGATTCCGAAGCACAACATGTTGTATGTCTTCAATGCTTTACAGAACAAATCTCCATAGCAACCACCATCCTGGAAAACAACAAATGGCTAATCAAAAACAACATCAGGGTGTGTTGGCTTATAAAGTGTAATCATTTCTCTAAATTACAAAATAATCCACGTTTTTTTTAAATGTCAAACTGCAGTGCCCTGGATACATCCTGCTGTATGTTTTGGGGAAAGAGATCTTCTTCATCCCAGAACACACACACAGCAATGCTGGGACGAAAAAACGAAGCATTTTGCTTACGTCGGTAATTTTAGGTGATTTGGCTACACAACATTCCTGTAGATTGTCCTAGAACCATTATTTGGTCAACAGTAATAGCCTATGCATTATGGTGATTCCTGCTCTGCAAGTATATGCCTGTCACCGTTTCGCTGTCGACAGCTGACTTTCCCTCTCCCCACTGTGTGCATGGAGGAGGGAGAGACGCATTCTGACAAGCACAAGCATATGTCCGTTGCTCAAAATCCTATTGTAGGAAAAAGACCGTTTTCAAAGTAACTACTGTTGTTCTAGTTACAGAGAGGACAATCATATCATGTATTTCTCACCTCCTAATATTGAGTTCATTCACTTTACACCGGGAGTAGGCTTTAGTGTAGTAAGGTTTTGTTGCATCGCAGGCCGGAGAGCGTCATTTGCAGTGAATAGGCCTGTATCCTAGCGCTGGAAAGGCTTTAAAGGACATGAGCTACATTTACTGACAGATGAATCAATTAGCCTAATAATTCGAGCTACGGGTTTTGACTTCCCACTTCCTCGGTTGGTGTATAATACAGCCTATAGGTCAATAAGCATAAAGACGTTGGGGAATTCACTGAAGAGACTAAATTAAATCTGATCATTCTGGAGGTGATTCAATCATGCATTTCTGCTACCATCTGAAATAGCTGACTTTTTGAATCATAGGCTACCATCTCAGCTGTCTTATTTGAATCATAGGCTACCATCTCAGCTGTCTTATTTGAATCATAGGCTACCATCTCAGCTGTCTTATTTGAATCATAGGCTACCATCTCAGCTGTCTTATTTGAATCATAGGCTACCATCTCAGCTGTCTTATTTGAATCATAGGCTACCATCTCAGCTGTCTTATTTGAATCATAGGCTACCATCTAGCTGTCTTATTTGAATCAGGCTACCATCTCAGCTGTCTTATTTGAATCATAGGCTACCATCAGCTGTCTTATTTGAATCAGCTGTCTTATTTGAATCATAGGCTACCATCTCAGCTGTCTTATTTGAATCATAGGCTACCATCTCAGCTGTCTTATTTGAATCATAGGCTACCATCTCAGCTGTCTTATTTGAATCATAGGCTACCATCTCAGCTGTCTTATTTGAATCATAGGCTACCATCTCAGCTGTCTTATTTGAATCATAGGCTACCATCTCAGCTGTCTTATTTGAATCATAGGCTACCATCTCAGCTGTCTTATTTGAATCATAGGCTACCATCTCAGCTGTCTTATTTGAATCATAGGCTACCATCTCAGCTGTCTTATTTGAATCATAGGCTACATAGGCTACCATCTCAGCTGTCTTATTTGAATCATAGGCTACCATCTCAGCTGTCTTATTTGAATCATAGGCTACCATCTCAGCTGTCTTATTTGAATCATAGGCTACCATCTCAGCTGTCTTATTTGAATCATAGGCTACCATCTCAGCTGTCTTATTTGAATCATAGGCTACCATCTCAGCTGTCTTATTTGAATCATAGGCTACCATCTCAGCTGTCCATCTACCATCTCAGCTGTCTTATTTGAATCATAGGCTACCATCTCAGCTGTCTTATTTTTGAATCTTATTTAGGCTACCATCTCAGCTGTCTTATTTGAATCATAGGCTACCATCTCAGCTGTCTTATTTGAATCATAGGCTACCATCTCAGCTGTCTTATTTGAATCATAGGCTACCATCTCAGCTGTCTTATTTGAATCATAGGCTACCATCTCAGTCTTATTTGTCATTACCATTTGTCTTAATCATAGGCTACCATCTCAGCTGTCTTATTTGAATACCATCTCAGCTGTCTTATTTACCAGGCTACCATCTCAGCTGTCTTATTTGAATCATAGGCTACCATCATAGGCTACCATCTCAGCTGTCTTATTTGAATCATAGGCTACCATCTGTCATTTGCTGTACCATTATTTGAATCATAGGCTACCATCTCAGCTGTCTTATTTGAATCATAGGCTACCATCTCAGCTGTCTTATTTGAATCATAGGCTACCATCTCAGCTGTCTTATTTGAATCATCTAGGCTACCATCTCAGCTGTCTTATTTGAATCATAGGCTACCATCTCAGCTGTCTTATTTGGATCATAGGCTACCATCTCAGCTGTCTTATTTGAATCATAGGCTACCATCTCAGCTGTCTTATTTGAATCATAGGCTACCATCTCAGCTGTCTTATTTGGATCATAGGCTACCATCTCAGCTGTCTTATTTGAATCATAGGCTACCATCTCAGCTGTCTTATTTGAATCATAGGCTACCATCTCAGCTGTCTTATTTGGATCATAGGCTACCATCTCAGCTGTCTTATTTGAATCATAGGCTACCATCTCAGCTGTCTTATTTGAATCATAGGCTACCATCTCAGCTGACTTATTTGATCATAGGCTACCATCTCAGCTGTCTTATTTGAATCCATCTCTCAGCTGTCTTATTTGAATCATAGGCTACCATCTCAGCTGTCTTATTTGAATCATAGGCTACCATCTCAGCTGTCTTATTTGAATCATAGGCTACCATCTCAGCTGTCTTATTTGGATCATAGGCTACCATCTCAGCTGTCTTATTTGAATCATAGGCTACCATCTCAGCTGTCTTATTTGAATCATAGGCTACCATCTCAGCTGTCTTATTTGAATCATAGGCTACCATCTCAGCTGTCTTATTTGAATCATAGGCTACCATCTCAGCTGTCTTATTTGAATCATAGGCTACCATCTCAGCTGTCTTATTTGAATCATAGGCTACCATCTCAGCTGTCTTATTTGAATCATAGGCTACCATCTCAGCTGTCTTATTTGAATCATAGGCTACCATCTCAGCTGACTTATTTGAATCATAGGCTACCATCTCAGCTGTCTTATTTGAATCATAGGCTACCATCTCAGCTGTCTTATTTGAATCATAGGCTACCATCTCAGCTGTCTTATTTGAATCATAGGCTACCATCTCAGCTGTCTTATTTGAATCATAGGCTACCATCTCAGCTGTCTTATATGGCACTGGAAAAAAACTATTCTAGAGCCCTGCTGCTTGTAAAGTAACTGTCCATAGAATAAAATAAATGATTGTTGTATTTGTTGTTATCGAGCAAAACAATTACATTTATCGCGATATGACTTTTTGTCCATATCGCCCAGCTCTAGCACCTCCCCGCAAAATCATTTATTATTATTTATCTCTGATTTATTGTTATAGCAAAAAATGTATTTAAATGTAATGTAATGTAATCAATTTACCGCAATATGGATTTTTTATCCATATCACCCAGCTCTAACATACACACACTCCAGAACCCTCCTTCCTCCTCCTAAGCAGAGCACCCTTTGCGTGTTCTCTGTTCTTCACTTTGTATTAAGTGCCGCAAGGAGCCAAGCAGGCGGGATGGGTGCTGCTGCCGAGTGCCAAAACCTGTCAGCTCCATTTAAACATTCGCTTACCCCCAAGTCGGCAAAGGGCCCATCGTACAGGGCCAGTTGGGCAACACGACACCTGTCTCGGTTGGCCAGTGTCTGTGGCGTGCTGTAGCCCCCTTGCAGGGCGTTCTCCTCAGCCAGTAGAGCCTCTAGCTCTGGGGTGGCTCCCCCAGTCACCAGCGTCCGGATGAGGGTGAGGATATTATCGTTGAAGTATGTCTGCAGAGATAAAAGGATGTGAGATCCGTAAGTAAGGAGACACCATTAGAGCCACAACGGTAGAGGATATGTGGCGGACAGAGAACGGGGGAGAGGGGAGAGATGGAGAAAGGGGAGATAAGGGGGAAGGGATGGAGAAGGGGGATAGGGGGAAGAGGGGAGAGATGGTGGCGATAAGGGGAGAGATAGAGAAGGGGGAGAGGGGTGAAGAGGGGAGAGATGGAGAAGGGGAGATATGGGGAGATAAGATGGGGAAGAAGGAAGAGAAGGGGGAGAGGGGAGAAATGGGGTGGGGAAGAGGGGAGAGATTGGATGGGTGACGGGGGGAGAGATGAGGAAGGGGAGAGGGGAGAGATGGGGTGGGGAGAGGGGAGAGATGGGGTGGGGAAGAGGGGAGAGATGGGATGTGGAAGAGGGGAGAGATGGGATGTGGAAGAGGGGAGAGATGGGATGGTGAAGAGGGGAAAGATGGGATGTAGGAGAGGGGAGAGATGGGGTGGGGAAGAGGGGAGAGATGGGATGGTGAAGAGGGGATAGATGAGATGGGGAAGAGGGGATAGATGAGATGTGGAAAAGGGGAGAGATGAGATGTGGAAGAGGGGAGAGATGAGATGTGGAAGAGGGGAGAGATGGGATGTGGAAGAGGGGAGAGATGGGGTGGGTGAAGAGGGGAGAGATGAGATGTGGAAGAGGGGAGAGATGGGATGTGGAAGTGGGAGAGATGGAGAAGGGGAGAGGGGAGAGATGGGATGTGGAAGGGGGAGATGGAGAAGGGGAGAGGGGAGAGATGGGGTGGGGAAGAGGGTAGAGATGGAGAAGGGGGAGAGATGGAGAAGGGGGAGAGGGGAGAGATGGAGAAGGGGAGAGGGGAGAGATGGAGAAGGGTGAAGTGGGGAGAGATGGGATGGAGGAGATGGGAGAGATGGAGAAGGGGAAAATGGGAGAGATGGATAAGGGGAAAGGGGAGGGATGGAGAAGGGGAAAAGGGGAGAGATGGGATGGGTGAAGAGGGGAGAGATGGGATGTGGAAGGGGGAGAGATGGAGAAGGGGAGATGGGAGAGATGGGGTGGGGAAGAGGGGAGAGATGGGATGTGGAAGGGGAGAGATGGAGAAGGGGAGAGGGGACAAATGTGGTAGGGAAGAGGGGAGAGATGGAGAAGGGGGAGAGGGGAGAGATGGGATGGGATGGGTGAAGATGGGAGAGATGGAGAAAGGGGAGAGGGGAGAGATGGGATGGGTGAAGAGGGGGAGATGGGATGGGATGGGATGGGATGGGTGAAGAGGGAGAGATGGATAAGGGGAGAGGGGAGAAATGGGGTAGGGAAGAGGGGAGAGATGGAGAAGGGGGAGAGGGGAGAGATGGGGTGGGTGAAGAGGGGAGAGATGGAGAAGGGGGAGAGGGGAGAGATGGGATGGGTGAAGAGGGGAGAGATGGAGAAGGGGGAGAGGCGAGAGATGGGATGGGATGGGTGAAGAGGGGAGAGATGGAGAAGGGGGAGAGGGGAGAGATGGGATGTGTGAAGAGGGGACAGATGGGATGGGATGGGTGAAGAGGGGAGAGATGGATAAGGGGGAGAGGGGAGAGATGGGATGGGTGAAGAGGGGGAGATGGGATGGGATGGGTGAAGAGGGGAGAGATGGATAAGGGGAGAGGGGAGAGATGGGATGGGTGAAGAGGGGAGAGATGGAGAAGGGGAGAGGGGAGAGATGGATAAGGGGGAGAGGGGAGAGATGGGATGGGTGAAGAGGGGAGAGATGGATAATGGGGAGAGGGGAGAGATGGGATGGGTGAAGAGGGGAGAGATGGAGAAGGGGGAGGGGAGAGATGGGATGGGTGAAGAGGGGAGAGATGGGATGGGATGGGATGGGATGGGTGAAGAGGGGAGAGATGGGATGGGTGAAGAGGGGAGAGATGGTATGGGATGGGTGAAGAGGGGAGAAATGGATAAGGGGGAGAGTGGAGAGATGGGATGGGTGAAGAGGGGAGAGATGGGATGGGATGGGTGAAGAGGGGAGAGATGGAGAAGGGGGAGAGGGGAGAGATGGGATGGGTGAAGAGGGGAGAGATGGGATGGGTGAAGAGGGGAGAGATGGGATGGGATGGGTGAAGAAGGGAGAGATGGATAAGGGGGAGGGGAGAGATGGAGAAGGGGAAAAGGGGAGAGATGGAGAAGGGGGGAGGGGAGAGATGGGGAAGAGGGGAAAGAGAGAGAGAGAGAGAGAGAGAGAGAGAGAGAGAGAGAGAGAGAGAGAGAGAGAGAGAGAGAGAGAGAGAGAGAGAGAGAGAGAGGGGAAAGGGAAAGGGGGATACCAAGTCAGCTGTACAACTGAGTGCCTTCAACTGAAATGTGTCTTCCGCATTTAACCCAACCCCTCTGAATCAGAGAGGTGCGGGGTGCTGCCTTAATCGGTGGTGGGTGGGGAGAGAGAGAGAGAGAGAGAGAGAGAGAGAGCGAGAGTGAGAGCGAGAGACATCACAGAACATGTGGGAGTGAGCTCCTCTCTCTCTCATTGTTGAAAGATGAAAGTGTTTTTTTGGACCTTGATGATGGCCCACCTTTGCATGTCAAATGTGCCATTAGAGGGAACCTCAGCACTTACCTTGTTAAAAGATCTAATAAGCTCCTTGAAAGTTTGTTTCGTGACACTTTATATGAGGAGTGGTGGCAACAACTTCCCTTTTGATGTCATTGGAGCTGGCAGCGCTGTCTGATCAATGTGGCATATCATTTACCAACTTCTGCCTACTCCGTAATGCTGCTGCGCTGAGCAGAGCATCTTATCTGACGCATCCATATCCGTTAAGTCTAACCCTTTACTTAACTTTACCTGTCTGTCTGTCTGTCTGTCTGTCTGTCTGTCTGTCTGTCTGTCTGTCTGTCTGTCTGTCTGTCTGTCTGTCTGTCTGTCTGTCTGTCTGTCTGTCTGTCTGTCTGTCTGTCTGTCTGTCTGTCTGTCTGTCTGTCTGTCTGTCTGTCTGTCTGTCTGTCTGTCTGTCTGTCTGTCTGTCTGTCTGTCTGTCTGTCTGTCTGTCTGTCTGTCTGTCTGTCTGTCTGTCTGTCTGTGTGTGTGTGTGTGTGTGTGTGTGTGTGTGTGTGTGTGTGTGTGTGTGTGTGTGTGTGTGTGTGTGTGTGTGTGTGTGTGTGTGTGTGTGTGTGTGTGTGTGTGTGTGCGTGTGTGTGCGTGTGACTGCAAGTTTGCTTCCAAAAAATGCATTAGATCTGCAGTGTTTTGAAATGCATCTTTGCTACGTTTCACACTTATTTAAACCAAAAGCATCTTCAATTCAACAGCCAGCTTTAGAGACAGCAGACATGGGTGCAGGTGAGTAGACACTACCAAGTATACACTACCAATTATACAGTACATAGTATACAGTACTTAGTTACGACCTTTAAACTACTTTGTTTAAAGACAGTATGCACGTCTTACAGTAAACCCACTATCTGTGTCTTGTCTTGTGGTTGCTGACATCTTGTACGCAACACTGGACTGACTCCTAACTGACTGTGTTCAAATCAATCATTTTAGCCCTTGACTGCTGCATGTTGCAACTGCAACAATATGCAACTTTTACCCTCTAAAAATTCTGCTTCACCCTACGGCCTTAACAGCCACTAGCCTATGCAAATAAAATAGGGATTAAAATATGGATAGAAAATATTTATAAATATGGAAGAAATATAGACTGTTCACAAAAAGGATAATTTTGGTACTGGATTATGCGATAAACTTCTGCCTAGTACATGTCGAACTACCTAGTAACATGTCGAACTAAAGTAACATGTCAGACTACCTAGTAACATGTCGGACTACCTAGTAACATGTCAGACTACCTAGTAACATGTCAGACTACCTAGTAACATGTCGAACTAAAGTAACATGTCAGACTACCTAGTAACATGTCGGACTACCTAGTAACATGTCGAACTACCTAGTAACATGTCGAACTAAAGTAACATGTCAGACTACCTAGTAACATGTCGGACTACCTAGTAACATGTCGGACTACCTAGTAACATGTCGAACTACCTAGTAACATGTCGAACTAAAGTAACATGTCAGACTACCTAGTAACATGTCGGACTACCTAGTAACATGTCGGACTACCTAGTAACATGTCAGACTACCTAGTAACATGTCAGACTACCTAGTAACATGTCGAACTAAAGTAACATGTCAGACTACCTAGTAACATGTCGGACTACCTAGTAACATGTCGAACTACCTAGTAACATGTCGGACTACCTAGTAACATGTTGAACTACCTAGTAACATATCGAACTAAAGTAACATGTCAGACTACCTAGTAACATGTCAAACTACCTAGTAACATGTCAGACTACCTAGTAACATGTCGGACTACCTAGTAACATGTCGGACTACCTAGTAACATGTCAGACTACCTAGTAACATGTCAGACTACCTAGTAACATGTCGAACTACCTAGTAACATGTCGAACTAAAGTAACATGTCAGACTACCTAGTAACATGTCGGACTACCTAGTAACATGTCAGACTACCTAGTAACATGTCAGACTACCTAGTAACATGTCGAACTAAAGTAACATGTCAGACTACCTAGTAACATGTCGGACTACCTAGTAACATGTCGAACTAAAGTAACATGTCAGACTACCTAGTAACATGTCGGACTACCTAGTAACATGTCAGACTACCTAGTAACATGTCAGACTACCTAGTAACATGTCGAACTAAAGTAACATGTCAGACTACCTAGTAACATGTCGGACTACCTAGTAACATGTCGAACTACCTAGTAACATGTCGGACTACCTAGTAACATGTCGAACTACCTAGTAACATGTCGAACTAAAGTAACATGTCAGACTACCTAGTAACATGTCAAACTACCTAGTAACATGTCAGACTACCTAGTAACATGTCGGACTACCTAGTAACATGTCGGACTACCTAGTAACATGTCAGACTACCTAGTAACATGTCAGACTACCTAGTAACATGTCGAACTACCTAGTAACATGTCGAACTAAAGTAACATGTCAGACTACCTAGTAACATGTCAAACTACCTAGTAACATGTCAGACTACCGAGTAACATGTCGGACTACCTAGTAACATGTCAGACTACCTAGTAACATGTCAGACTACCTAGTAACAAGTCGAACTAAAGTAACATGTCAGACTACCTAGTAACATGTCGGACTACCTAGTAACATGTCAGACTACCTAGTAACATGTCAGACTACCTAGTAACATGTCGAACTAAAGTAACATGTCAGACTACCTAGTAACATGTCGGACTACCTAGTAACATGTCAGACTACCTAGTAACATGTCGGACTACCTAGTAACATGTCGGACTACCTAGTAACATGTCAGACTACCTAGTAACATGTCAGACTACCTAGTAACATGTCGGACTACCTAGTAACATGTCAGACTACCTAGTAACATGTTAGACTACCTAGTAACATGTCAGACTACCTAGTAACAAGTCGAACTAAAGTAACATGTCAGACTACCTAGTAACATGTCGACTACCTAGTAACTACCTAAAGTAACATGTCAGACTACCTAGTAACATGTCAGACTACCTAGTAACATGTCAAACTCAGACTAAGTAACATGTCAGACTACCTAGTAACATGTCGGACTACCTAGTAACATGTCAGACTACCTAGTAACATGTCAGACTACCTAGTAACATGTCGAACTAAAGTAACATGTCAGACTACCTAGTAACATGTCGGACTACCTAGTAACATGTCGGACTACCTAGTAACATGTCAGACTACCTAGTAACATGTCAGACTACCTAGTAACATGTCGAACTACCTAGTAACATGTCGAACTAAAGTAACATGTCAGACTACCTAGTAACATGTCAGACTACCTAGTAACATGTCAGACTACCTAGAACTAAAGTAACATGTCAGAACTAAAGTAACATGTCAGACTACCTAGTAACATGTCAGACTACCTAGTAACATGTCGAACTAAAGTAACATGTCAGACTACCTAGTAACATGTCGGACTACCTAGTAACATGTCAGACTACCTAGTAACATGTCAGACTACCTAGTAACATGTCGAACTACCTAGTAACATGTCAGACTACCTAGTAACATGTCGGACTACCTAGTAACATGTCGAACTAAAGTAACATGTCAGACTACCTAGTAACATGTCGGACTACCTAGTAACATGTCAGACTACCTAGTAACATCTCAGACTACCTAGTAACATGTCAGACTACCTAGTAACATGTCAGACTACCTAGTAAACATGTCAAACTACCTAGTAACATGTCAGACTACCTAGTAACATGTCAGACTACCTAGTAACATGTCAGACTACCTAGTAACATGTCAGACTACCTAGTAACAAACACCTAGTAACAAACTACCTAGTAACATGTCAGACTACCTAGTAACATGTCAGACTACCTAGTAACATGTCAGACTACCTAGTAACATGTCAGACTACCTAGTAAACATGTCAAACTACCTAGTAACATGTCAGACTACCTAGTAACATGTCAGACTACCTAGTAACATGTCAGACTACCTAGTAACATGTCAAACTACCTAGTAACATGTCAGACTACCTAGTAACATGTCAGACTACCTAGTAACATGTCAGACTACCTAGTAACATGTCAGACTACCTAGTAACATGTCGGACTACCTAGTAACATGTCAGACTACCTAGTAACATGTCAGACTACCTAGTAACATGTCAGACTACCTAGTAACATGTCAGACTACCTAGTAACATGTCGGACTACCTAGTAACATGTCGGACTAAATCAAATGAAAAAAAGTGCCAAAAAAGTCAAGTGCATACTACGAACTGTGTAAACTGAGTAGCGTATACTTAGTAATGTCTACTCACTGCACTCATGAGAGAGTCCAGCACGCTGACAGCGAAGGCGGTTCCACAGGCGAAGGGCTGCGTCAGATACAGCTCTGTGTCCGGGTCGTCGTCATCATCTTGGTCCAAGAACTGAACGTTGGAGTCGTTCACTGAGAGAAGGGAGACCCAAAACAGAGTCAGAGCGAGACAGAGGCCAAGGGGGGCACAGCACGCCAAACACACACCAACACACCTGAGGACTTGAGAAGTAGAGAATCGCTGGGTGACATAGCTAGGGCAGGGGTTCCCAAACTTTTTCTGTTGGTGTTTTTGAGTCAATACGAGCCAATATTCCTTTTTTACTTGACTTACAACCCCAAGTCTTAGGCCCTGACCCAAACAGAATCATTCACTTTATTGGCTCCTTCAAAGACTCAATAGCATATATTCTCAACTGTCTCATGTCTTTAGGTATAGAAAAGGTAGTGATGTCTGAACCAAAGCATTTACATTTACATTTACATTTACATTTAAGTCATTTAGCAGACGCTCTTAACCGTTATGGATTTGGCATTCATTGTAGATGCACAGTACAATCCGTCATCAACAAACCATTTCTGCAGTTTTGAATCACATTCAAGACATGGGTTTTGCCTTGGTGTGTGAAGCACACCTCGTTCCACCATATTGTGCATGTTGATGTGAGAAGATCATGCATGTAATGTAACATGCATTCTGGAGCTTCGTTGATATCTCAGATAAGAACTGAAAGTCAAATGATTATTTAAAACAACAATAAAAAAATATATAAAGCTGTGGGGTAAATTCACATAGGCACAGCCTGCTTTTAAAGATCAAAGTTATACTACATTCTGAACTGTTAAGGATGAAACAAGTTCAAATCATAAAGGGCTAGGGTTGAAAAGTCTCTATGTTCTGTCTAGAATACTGCTAACCAGAGGAAAATATCAAGAAGAAAAAATATAAAAACAAACTTCTTTAAAACCATTTGCAAAGATGCCTTTCCCTAATAGAACAGACTTTAGCCTCAGATGTGAGGATCTGCTTGCTAGTGCCAGTGGACAAGAGTCTGAGATCCAACTGTATTTGAAAAGCGCTTGACAACACAAGCCTTTCTTTGACCCCTTCAACATGAAGGCTTGAGGTCTGGAAGAAAGAAAAAAAGACCCCCCACCACAAAAATACACAAAAACAACAACAACAACTAAACAGCTTAAAGGGAACATTTGAACTGTAGTTGTACGCTTTTTTCCCAATCTGATTTCTTCCCAGGATTCCTCTGTGCTGCGGAGGAACAGACATGTCAGTCAACCAGACAAGCGGGCTGATGATGCAAACAGGCCCAGGCTGAGGAGACTGAACCGGGGGGTAGTGGGGTGTAGCGGGGTGGGTGTAGAGTCTGGTGGTCGGGGGTGGTGGGTGTGATATGAAAACAGCCATAAGGACAGACCGAGCAACTATCCAAGTGCAAGAGCGATGCTTTGAGAAAAGAATGGATGGAAAAAAATAAAAACACCACAGAAAAAAAACTTTCAATAAAAAAAGGCCAAAACGAGACAGTAAATGTTCCACCAGAAACAGAGAACACAAAATGTAATTGTGTTCAAAGTGAAGCCATGGGAGCAGTCAGCGAGGGCCTCGGCTGTAGCCTGATAGATCAAGACAAGTGGATGAACAAAGGAGAGACAGTGAGAGGGAGAGAGAATTGCTTTGGCAATGTAAACATATGTTTCCCATGCCAATAAAGCCCCTTAAATTGAAATTGAATTGAGAATGTGAGAGAGTTAGAGAGAAAGAAAGAAAGAGAGTAAGTGAGAGGTGAGAGAGAGTGTGAGCGAGAGAGGTGACAGGCAGACAGGCAGACAGACAGAACTAAAGATCGGAAGGCAGCGAGCAGAGGACAAAGGCCTGGCTTACCCAGCTCAGTTATCATTTGTATGTTGATTCCAAGTTTTTTTTCCTGACTGAATGAAACCAAAGGCAGTATTTTGCCAGGTTTAGCTAACGACAGTAAGACAGTGTGGAGCAGAGGGGGGAGAGATAGGGTCATTATTGGAACAGCTTCAAAGAGCAGAGAAAAGAAACGCAGCCTGAGACCAGTCATCAGGATTAGACAGACTGAAGTTGGTGTAGGTTAAGGAAGCCATGACATGCAACGACAGCACAAGAGAGGGACAGAGAGAGAGAGAGAGAGAGAGAGACAGAGAGAGAGAGAGACAGAGAGAGAGAGAGAGAGAGAGAGAGAGAGAGAGAGAGAGAGAGAGAGAGAGAGAGAGAGACAGAGAGAGAGAGGGAGGCAGAGACAGAGACAGACAGAGAGAGACAGAGGAGGCAGAGACAGAGACAGACAGAGAGAGAGAGGCAGAGACAGAGACAGACAGAGACAGAGACAGAGACAGACAGAGAGAGAGAGGGAGGCAGAGACAGAGACAGACAGAGAGAGAGAGACAGGAGGCAGAGACAGAGACAGACAGAGAGAGAGAGAGAGACAGAGAGAGAGAGAGAGAGAGAGGGGAGGCAGAGACAGAGACAGACAGAGAGAGAGAGAGAGACAGAGAGAGAGAGAGACAGAGAGAGAGAGAGAGAGAGAGAGAGAGAGAGAGAGAGAGAGAGAGAGAGAGAGAGAGAGAGAGAGAGAGAGAGAGACAGAGAGAGAGAGAGAGACAGAGAGAGAGAGAGAGACAGGAGACAGAGACAGAGACAGACAGAGAGAGAGAGAGAGACAGAGAGAGGAGGCAGAGACAGAGACAGACAGAGAGAGAGGGAGAGAGAGAGAGAGAGAGAGACAGAGAGAGAGAGAGAGAGGGAGACAGAGACAGACAGAGAGAGAGGGAGAGAGAGAGAGAGGGACAGAGCTGAACCACTCAAACATTCAAACACAAAGGGCTTACGGATATACAATATTGTATACATAAACTGACTTTACGTGACGTTGCCCATTTGACTCGACTATGGTAAAGTAAAGTGACAACATTGACACTACAACTACAGTGTATAGTTCCACAGAGACGGATGTTTACTGCTTTATCTCCTCTCTACGTCCAGGGAGGAGGAGGACAACGTTAGTGATGATAATATTATCTACTTAATAGCCAGGGCCTGACAAAATCTGCAGGAGAAATTCATCTAAATCAAACATAGAAGAAATGATATTAAATCAAGCATACTGTAGCTGGGGAATTTATTGAAATCAAAAACAAACAGCTACACTTGATTTGTTGATTACATAAGTAGTACTCAAGAATATAGAGAGAGAGAGAGAGAGGCAAAACAATGTTCATACAGCTTCCTGTGCCTGTGTCTCTCCCCGTCTCTGTCTCTCCCCGTCTCTGTCTGTGTCTCTCCTCGTCTCTGTCTGTGTCTCCCTGTCTCTGTCTGTGTCTCTCCCCGTCTCTGTCTGTGTCTCCCTGTCTCTGTCTGTGTCTCTCCCCGTCTCTGTCTGTGTCTCTCCCCGTCTCTGTCTGTGTCAGAGTGGTGGGTCTAGTGCATTAGTCAGAGGGGATAGAGTGGTGGGTCTAGTGCTTTAGTCAGAGGGGATAGAGTGGTGGGTCTAGTGCTGTAGTCAGATGGGATAGAGTGGTGGGTCTCTAGTGCTTTAGTCAGAGGGGATAGAGTGGTGGGTCTCTAGTGCTTTAGTCAGAGGGGATAGAGTGGTGGGTCTCTAGTGCATTAGTCAGTCTCTGTCTGGGATAGAGTGGTGGGTCTCTAGTGCATTAGTCAGAGGGGATAGAGTGGTGGGTCTCTAGTGCATTAGTCAGAGGGGATAGAGTGGTGGGTCTCTAGTGCATTAGTCAGTCTCTGGGGATAGAGTGGTGGGTCTCTAGTGCATTAGTCAGAGGGGATAGTCTGTGGTGGGTCTCTAGTGCTTTAGTCAGAGGGGATAGAGTGGTGGGTCTCTAGTGCTTTAGTCAGAGGGGATAGAGTGGTGGGTCTCTGGTGCTTTAGTCAGAGGGGATAGAGTGGTCTCTGGGTCTCTAGTGCTTTAGTCAGAGGGGATAGAGTGGTGGGTCTCTGGTGCTCTTAGTCAGAGGGGATAGAGTGGTGGGTCTCTAGTGCATTAGTCAGAGGGGATAGAGTGGTGGGTCTTTAGTCTAGTGGTGGGTTAGTCAGAGGGGATAGAGTGGTGGGTCTCTAGTGCTTTAGTCAGAGGGGATAGAGTGGTGGGTCTCTAGTGCTTTAGTCAGAGGGGATAGAGTGGTGGGTCTCTAGTGCTTTAGTCAGAGGGGATAGAGTGGTGGGTCTCTAGTGCAGAGGGGATTTAGTCAGTGCTTTAGGGGATAGAGTGGTGGGTCTCTAGTGCTTTAGTCAGAGGGGATAGAGTGGTGGGTCTCTAGTGCTTTAGTCAGAGGGGATAGAGTGGTGGGTCTCTAGTGCTTTAGTCAGAGGGGATAGAGTGGTGGGTCTCTAGTGCTTTAGTCAGAGGGGATAGAGTGGTGGGTCTCTAGTGCTTTAGTCAGAGGGGATAGAGTGGTGGGTCTCTAGTGCTGTAGTCAGAGGGGATAGAGTGGTGGGTCTAGTGCTTTAGTCAGAGGGGATAGAGTGGTGGGTCTCTAGTGCTTTAGTCAGAGGGGATAGAGTGGTGGGTCTCTAGTGCTTTAGTCAGAGGGGATAGAGTGGTGGGTCTCTAGTGCTTTAGTCAGAGGGGATAGAGTGGTGGGTCTCTATGTGCTTTAGTCAGAGGGGATAGAGTGGTGGGTCTCTAGTGCTTTAGTCAGAGGGGATAGAGTGGTGGGTCTCTAGTGCTTTAGTCAGAGGGGATAGAGTGGTGGGTCTCTAGTGCTTTAGTCAGAGGGGATAGAGTGGTGGGTCTCTAGTGCTTTAGTCAGAGGGGATAGAGTGGTGGGTCTCTAGTGCTTTAGTCAGAGGGGATAGAGTGGTGGGTCTCTAGTGCTTAGTCAGAGGGGATAGAGTGGTGGGTCTCTAGTGCTTTAGTCAGAGGGGATAGAGTGGTGGGTCTCTAGTGCTTTAGTCAGAGGGGATAGAGTGGTGGGTCTCTAGTGCTTTAGTCAGGGGAGTGGTGGGGGCTTTAGTCAGAGGGGATAGAGTGGTGGTGGGTCTCTAGTGCTTTAGTCAGAGGGGATAGAGTGGTGGGTCTCTAGTGCTTTAGTCAGAGGGGATAGAGTGGTGGGTCTCTAGTGCTTTAGTCAGAGGGGATAGAGTGGTGGGTCTCTAGTGCTTTAGTCAGAGGGGATAGAGTGGTGGGTCTCTAGTGCTTTAGTCAGAGGGGATAGAGTGGTGGGTCTCTAGTGCTTTAGTCAGAGGGGATAGAGTGGTGGGTCTCTAGTGCTTTAGTCAGAGGGGATAGAGTGGTGGGTCTCTAGTGCTTTAGTCAGAGGGGATAGAGTGGTGGGTCTCTAGTGCTTTAGTCAGAGTGGTGGGATAGGGGATAGAGTGGTGGGTCTCTAGTGCTTTAGTCAGAGGGGATAGAGTGGTGGGTCTCTAGTGCTTTAGTCAGAGTGGTGGGGGGATAGAGTGGTGGGTCTCTAGTGCTTTAGTCAGAGGGGATAGAGTGGTGGGTCTCTAGTGCTTTAGTCAGAGGGGATAGAGTGGTGGGTCTCTAGTGCTTTAGTCAGAGGGGATAGAGTGGTGGGTCTCTAGTGCTTTAGTCAGAGGGGATAGAGTGGTGGGTCTCTAGTGCTTTAGTCAGAGGGGATAGTGGTGGGTCTCTAGTGTCTTTAGAGGGGATAGAGTGGTGGGTCTCTAGTGCTTTAGTCAGAGGGGATAGAGTGGTGGGTCTCTAGTGCTTTAGTCAGAGGGGATAGAGTGGTGGGTCTCTAGTGCTTTAGTCAGAGGGGATAGAGTGGTGGGTCTCTAGTGCTTTAGTCAGAGGGGATAGAGTGGTGGGTCTCTAGTGCTTTAGTCAGAGGGGATAGAGTGGTGGGTCTCTAGTGCTTTAGTCAGAGGGGATAGAGTGGTGGGTCTCTAGTGCTTTAGTCAGAGGGGATAGAGTGGTGGGTCTCTAGTGCTTTAGTCAGAGGGGATAGAGTGGTGGGTCTCTAGTGCTTTAGTCAGAGTGGTGGGAGTGCTTTAGTGGTAGAGTGGTCTCTAGTGCTTTAGTCAGAGGGGATAGAGTGGTGGGTCTCTAGTGCTTTAGTCAGAGGGGATAGAGTGGTGGGTCTCTAGTGCTTTAGTCAGAGGGGATAGAGTGGTGGGTCTCTAGTGCTTTAGTCAGAGGGGATAGAGTGGTGGGTCTCTAGTGCTTTAGTCAGAGGGGATAGAGTGGTGGGTCTCTAGTGCTTTAGTCAGAGGGGATAGAGTGGTGGGTCTCTAGTGCTTTAGTCAGAGGGGATAGAGTGGTGGGTCTCTAGTTTAGTCAGAGGGGATAGAGTGGTGGGTCTCTAGTGCTTTAGTCAGAGGGGATAGAGTGGTGGGTCTCTAGTGCTTTAGTCAGAGGGGATAGAGTGGTGGGTCTCTAGTGCTTTAGTCAGAGGGGATAGAGTGGTGGGTCTCTAGTGCTTTAGTCAGAGGGGATAGAGTGGTGGGTCTCTAGTGCTTTAGTCAGAGGGGATAGAGTGGTGGGTCTCTAGTGCTTTAGTCAGAGGGGATAGAGTGGTGGGTCTCTAGTGCTTTAGTCAGAGGGGATAGAGTGGTGGGTCTCTAGTGCTTTAGTCAGAGGGGATAGAGTGGTGGGTCTCTAGTGCTTTAGTCAGAGGGGATAGAGTGGTGGGTCTCTAGTGCTTTAGTCAGAGGGGATAGAGTGGTGGGTCTCTAGTGCTTTAGTCAGAGGGGATAGAGTGGTGGGTCTCTAGTGCTTTAGTCAGAGGGGATAGAGTGGTGGGTCTCTAGTGCTTTAGTCAGAGGGGATAGAGTGGTGGGTCTCTAGTGCTTTAGTCAGAGGGGATAGAGTGGTGGGTCTCTAGTGCTTTAGTCAGAGGGGATAGAGTGGTGGGTCTCTAGTGCTTTAGTCAGAGGGGATAGAGTGGTGGGTCTCTAGTGCTTTAGTCAGAGGGGATAGAGTGGTGGGTCTCTAGTGCTTTAGTCAGAGGGGATAGAGTGGTGGGTCTCTAGTGCTTTAGTCAGAGGGGATAGAGTGGTGGGTCTCTAGTGCTTTAGTCAGAGGGGATAGAGTGGTGGGAGTGCTTTAGTCAGAGGGGATAGAGTGGTGGGTCTCTAGTGCTTTAGTCAGAGGGGATAGAGTGGTGGGTCTCTAGTGCTTTAGTCAGAGGGGATAGAGTGGTGGGTCTCTAGTGCTTTAGTCAGAGTGGTGGGGAGTCAGAGGGGAGTGGTGGGTCTCTAGTGCTTTAGTCAGAGGGGATAGAGTGGTGGGTCTCTAGTGCTTTAGTCAGAGGGGATAGAGTGGTGGGTCTCTAGTAGTCAGAGGGGATTTGGGTCAGTGAGTCAGAGGGGATAGAGTGGTGGGTCTCTAGTGCTTTAGTCAGAGGGGATAGAGTGGTGGGTCTCTAGTGCTTTAGTCAGAGGGGATAGAGTGGTGGGTCTCTAGTGCTTTAGTCAGAGGGGATAGAGTGGTGGGTCTCTAGTGCTTTAGTCAGAGGGGAGTGCTTTGAAGTCAGAGGGGATAGAGTGGTGGGTCTCTAGTGCTTTAGTCAGAGGGGATAGAGTGGTGGGTCTCTAGTGCTTTAGTCAGAGGGGATAGAGTGGTGGGTCTCTAGTGCTTTAGTCAGAGTGGGGGATAGAGTGGTGGGTCTCTAGTGCTTTAGAGAGTGGTGGGGGATAGAGTGGTGGGTCTCTAGTGCTTTAGTCAGAGGGGATAGAGTGGTGGGTCTCTAGTGCTTTAGTCAGAGGGGATAGAGTGGTGGGTCTCTAGTGCTTTAGTCAGAGGGGATAGAGTGGTGGGTCTCTAGTGCTTTAGTCAGAGGGGATAGAGTGGTGGGTCTCTAGTGCTTTAGTCAGAGGGGATAGAGTGGTGGGTCTCTAGTGCTTTAGTCAGAGGGGATAGAGTGGTGGGTCTCTAGTGCTTTAGTCAGAGGGGATAGAGTGGTGGGTCTCTAGTGCTTTAGTCAGAGTGGTGGGGATAGGGGAGTGGTGGGTCTCTAGTGCTTTAGTCAGAGGGGATAGAGTGGTGGGTCTCTAGTGCTTTAGTCAGAGGGGATAGAGTGGTGGGTCTAGTCAGAGGGGATAGAGTGGTGGGTCTCTAGTGCTTTAGTCAGAGGGGATAGAGTCTAGTGCTTTAGTCAGAGGGGATAGAGTGGTGGGTCTCTAGTGCTTTAGTCAGAGGGGATAGAGTGGTGGGTCTCTAGTGCTTTAGTCAGAGGGGATAGAGTGGTGGGTCTCTAGTGCTTTAGTCAGAGGGGATAGAGTGGTGGGTCTCTAGTGCTTTAGTCAGAGGGGATAGAGTGGTGGGTCTCTAGTGCTTTAGTCAGAGGGGATAGAGTGGTGGGTCTCTAGTGCTTTAGTCAGAGGGGATAGAGTGGTGGGTCTCTAGTGCTTTAGTCAGAGGGGATAGAGTGGTGGGTCTCTAGTGCTTTAGTCAGAGGGGATAGAGTGGTGGGTCTCTAGTGCTTTAGTCAGAGGGGATAGAGTGGTGGGTCTCTAGTGCTTTAGTCAGAGGGGATAGAGTGGTGGGTCTCTAGTGCTTTAGTCAGAGGGGATAGAGTGGTGGGTCTCTAGTGCTTTAGTCAGAGGGGATAGAGTGGTGGGTCTCTAGTGCTTTAGTCAGAGGGGATAGAGTGGTGGGTCTCTAGTGCTTTAGTCAGAGGGGATAGAGTGGTGGGTCTCTAGTGCTTTAGTCAGAGGGGATAGAGTGGTGGGTCTCTAGTGCTTTAGTCAGAGGGGTAGAGTGGTGGGTCTCTAGTGCTTTAGTCAGAGGGGATAGAGTGGTGGGTCTCTAGTGCTTTAGTCAGAGGGGATAGAGTGGTGGGTCTCTAGTGCTTTAGTCAGAGGGGATAGTCAGAGGGGATAGAGTGGTGGGTCTCTAGTGCTTTAGTCAGAGGGGATAGAGTGGTGGGTCTCTAGTGCTTTAGTCAGAGTGGTGGGGTGATCAGAGTGGTGGGTCTCTAGTGCTTTAGTCAGAGGGGATAGAGTGGTGGGTCTCTAGTGCTTTAGTCAGAGGGGATAGAGTGGTGGGTCTCTAGTGCTGTAGTCAGAGGGGATAGAGTGGTGGGTCTCTGGTGCTTTAGTCAGAGGGGATAGAGTGGTGGGTCTCTAGTGCTTTAGTCAGAGGGGATAGAGTGGTGGGTCTCTAGTGCTGTAGTCAGAGGGGATAGAGTGGTGGGTCTCTAGTGCTTTAGTCAGAGGGGATAGTGGTTCTGGCGAACCTAGTCTCTAGTCATTTAGAATCCCTCAGAGACGTGAAACTTTCATGAGTCCACTGGACCACAGATAATATTAGAGAATATAGCCAGCACCATTGTTATTATTAAATGGACCCATTTTGCTACTGTGGCACTTTTTTTTAGCTTCCTCTCACTCTCATTTGACTTTCTCCCTCCCTATCAATCAGGCAGTTAATGGACTAATGGTACATAGACAAAGTGAGTGTTCTGACTTTGTAATGAGACATCTCAGCTAGAGCTTCCACAAAGAGAGGGACATTTGAAATGACCACAATTGCTCAGCTTTGCATTTAGCTCCACACAAATCTCAGGCCAAAGTCGCTAATCATTAGCATCAATATATCACAAAAATTTGTCATCACAGCCATAGAAAATGAAGAGTTTCGCCAACTACCCTCCACATTGGCGCCAAACGTTCCACAACAACATTCAAACTTGCATTCTAACCAGAATGCAAAAGAATGTCCACCGAACTGTTGAAGGCAACATGCCGATCCTGAAGATGCTAAATCTCTAAGTCAGTTGGCCAAACAATTTCACAAACAGGCAAAACTGGTATAAATAACATCACAACAACCAAAAAGTGGTTGAAATGACATAATATTGACATCCTATGGAGCTGTTTTGCCCGCTATCATTAGTGAATGGTCAGCTGGTGTGTGTTTCTCACCTAGTTCAGTGATGATGGGGATGTTGGCGCCGGTGGTGACGGAGGCCTGGCGTGCTAAACCATGTACTGGACTGCTGTCTGGAGAGGACCGGTCCATTCCAGGAGGCGTGAAACCTACACAGAGCACAAAAAGAAAGACACACCAAACCATTGAAACGTACAGACACAGAGATACACACAAAACCATTGAAAACCTATAGACACAGAGAGATACACACAAAACCATTGAAACATATAGATACATAGACACACACAAAACCATTGAAACGTATAGATACATAGACACACACAAAACCATTGAAACGTATAGATACATAGACACACACAAAACCATTGAAACGTATAGATACATAGACACACACAAAACCATTGAAACGTATAGATACAGAGATACACACAAAACCATTGAAACGTATAGATACAGAGATACACACAAAACCATTGAAAACCTATAGACGCAGAGAGATACACACAAAACCATTGAAACGTATAGATACAGAGATACACACAAAACCACTGAAACATATAGATACAGAGATACACACAAAACCATTGAAACATATAGATACAGAGATACAGAGATACACACAAAACCATTGAAACCTACAGACACAGAGATGAGTTATACAACACTGATTGCACATTAATACCACACATTAATACCACACTGATCACACATTACTACCACACATTAATACCACACTGATCACACATTACTACCACACATTAATACCACACTGATCACACATTAATACCACACTGATCACACATTACTACCACACATTAATACCACACTGATCACACATTACAACCACCCATTAATACCACACTGATCACACATTACTACCACACATTAATACCACACTGATCACACATTAATACCACACATTAATACCACACTGATCACACATTACTACCACACATTAATACCATACTGATCACACATTAATACCACACTGATCACACATTAATACCACACATTAATACCACACTGATCACACATTAATACCACACATTAATACCACACTGATCACACATTAATACCACACATTAATACCATACTGATCACACATTACTACCACACATTAATACCATACTGAACACACATTAATACCACACTGATCACACATTACTACCACACATTAATACCATACTGATCACACATTAATACCACACTGATCACACATCAATACCACACTGTTCACACATTAATACCACACTGATCACACATTAACACCACACTGATCACACATTAACACCACACTAATCTCACATTAACACCACACTGATCTCATATTAACACCACACTAATCTCACATTAATACCACACTGGTCACACATGAATACCACACTAATCTCACATTAATACCACACATTAATACCACACTGATCACACATTAATACCACACTGATCACACATCAATACCACACTGATCACACATTAATACCACACTGATCACACATTAATACCACACTGATCACACATTAATACAACACTGATCTCACATTAATACCACACTGATCACACATTAATACCACACTGATCACACATCAATACCACACTGATCACACATTAATACCACACTGATCACACATTAATACAACACTGATCATACATTAATACAACACTGATCACACATTAACACTGATCACACATTAATACAACACTGATCACACATCAATACAACACTGATCACACATTAATACCACACATTAATACCACACTGATCACACATGAATACCACACTAATCTCACATTAACACCACACTGATCTCACATTAATACCACACTGATCTCACATTAATACCACACTGATCTCACATTAATACCACACTGATCTCACATTAATACCACACTGATCACACATTAATACCACACTGATCTCACATTAATACCACACTGATCTCACATTAATACCACACTGATCTCACATTAATACCACACTGATCTCACATTAATACCACACTGATCTCACATTAATACCACACTGATCTCACATTAATACCACACTGATCACACATGAATACCACACTAATCTCAGATTAATACTACACATTAATGCCACACTGATCACACATTAATACCACACTGATCACACATGAATACCACACTAATCTCAGATTAATACTACACATTAATGCCACACTGATCACACATTAATACCACACTGATCACACATGAATACCACACTAATCTCACATTAATACCACACTGATCTCACATTAATACCACACTGATCTCACATTAATACCACACTGATCACACATGAATACCACACTAATCTCACATTAATACCACACATGAATACCACACTAATCTCACATTAATACCACAGTAATCTCACATTAATACCACACATTAATACAACACTGATCTCACATTAATACCACAGTAATCTCACATTAATACCACACATTAATACAACACTGATCTCACATTAATACCACACTAATCTCACATTAATACCACACATTAATACCACACTAATCTCACATTAATACCACACATTAATACACACTGATCTCACATTAATACAACACTGATCACACATTAATACCACACTGTTCACACATTAATACCACACTGATCACACATTAATACCACACTGATCTCACATTAATACCACACTGATCACACATTAATACCACACTGATCACACATTAATACCACACTGATCACACATTAATACCACACTGATATCACAATAATATCATTTCACAAATAATTTACCACAGGTTTGGTGATTGAAAAGGTCATACATAATTTTGAGAAGAGAAAAACTCAACTATAATCGAGAACAACAATAAAACATTAAAATGAGAACACTAAGTTGATCGGACTATGTAATGCACAGTTAGTGTCTGTCATATGCCACTATTAGTTGGTTACACTACACTATTCAGCAAAAGCCGCTGGGCTAACTGAGAATGAAAAGATGTGAAGAGGGGAGGGAGGGGGTGATGGTAAAATGATGCAGGCGCTTCCTAAAAATGTCAATATAGATATTGTGCTTTTAGGGGTCATCTGAGAGACATATTTATCATTCACATCCTTCCATCAACCTGCCTGCCTTCCATAAATGTTATATGTGCTTCATGTTGTTACCATAAAATTGGCGAAGTGGATCCTGAAAACCTTTTATCAGGAAAATAGAGGTGCGATTCCCGACCATGAAATACAAAAGGGGCGAGTGACAAGGGCATGAATTCCCATGACTTCACATTTTTGCATTTCCTTAAAGTGACAAGTAAACACCTTAAATCAGTAATGCTAGATGCATAATGCATTACCTGTATTGTGACATCCATCATTTAGTGCCGACTAAAGCAAAACCCACCTTATAGTTTTACAGTACAGCAGTGACAAAACATAATGCATGATGGGAATATATTCAGGTCACAAAGTTTCAGGGGGGGGGGTCATTTTCTGGCAGGGATCTTTTCATCCTCCTCACCATAGAGGACACACCAGTTCTGCATTCATCACAAACTTAAGGCTGAACTGAAAAATCCACACCCTTGTTACGCCAGTTACTGACACTGGGAAGAGGCAAGGTTTGACAATCTGTAGCAGTCAGACTGGAAGCTCACTCAGAGTACGCTTCATATCTATAAAATAGGACATTTATATCTCTAGAGAGTGACAACTGGGTTTTTGGATATTGCCTGTAAAAAACATGCAGTCCAGTATCCAATTGTGAAAGTACTCTGACTATAGATACAGGGAAGTTTTTCAAACGTGTAAAAATCAGTTGGGCTGCAAGCGACAAAGTTAAATGAAGAAGAGGGGAGAGTTGTACACAGATCATTGATTATCAGTCAGATAGTATATACTGTATGAGTGGATTCATTATAATGGTTTGAATGCATTTGGTAAAAAATATTCTAGAACTTACAAACAAGAGGGGAATAGATTTTCTCACAAAATAAAATGTTTTACGGCTCTCTGTCACAGAGAAGCAAATGCAAGGGTGTGTGAATGTGTGTGTGTGTATATTTGTGTATGTGTGTGTGTATATTTGTGTGTGTGTGTGTGTGTGTGTGTGTGTGTGTGTGTGTGTGTGTGTGTGTGTGTGTGTGTGTGTGTGTGTGTGTGTGTGTGTGTGTGTGTGTGTGTGTGTGTGTGTGTGTGTGTGTGTGTGTGTGTGTGTGTGTGTGTGTGTGTGTGTGTGTGTGTGTGTTTACATTTCACACCCCACATCTGAATAGATTTTCTGAGAGGAAGGAATCCACAGAGCAAAACACTATTAAATAGTACCCCTGTGTGTGTTTCAAGTTTTATTAGTTGTATCACTTCATACTCGTCGCCAAACCCACTGGCTCCAGGTCATCTATGAGTCTCTGCTAGGTAAAGCTCCGCCTTATCTCAGCTCACTGGTCACCATAGCAGCACCCACCCGTAGCAGGAGCTCCAGCAGGAATATTTCACTGGTCAACCCCAAAGCCAACACCTCCTTTGGTCACCATTCATTCCAGTTCTCTGCTGCCAATGACTGGAACGAATTGCAAAAATCACTGAAGCTAGAGACTTATATCTCCCTCACTAACTTTAAGTATCAGCTGTCAGAGCAGCTTACCGATCATTGCACCTGTACATAGCCCATCTGTAAATAGTCCACCCAACTATCTCATCCCCATGTAATTTTTTTCTCCTTTGCACCCCAGTATCTCTACTTGCACATTCATCTTCTGCGCATCTATGACTCTAGTGTTAAATTGCCAAATTCTAATAATTTCAACACTATGGACCATTTATTGCCTTCCCTAATCTTACCTCATCGACACACACTGTATATAGACTTTTCTATTGTGTTATTGACTGTACGTTTGTTTATTCCATGTGTAATTCTGTGTTGGTTGTCTCGCACTGCTTTGCTCTATCTTGGCCAGGTCACAGTTGGAAATGAGAACTTGTTCTCAACTGGCCTACCTGGTTAAATAAAGGTGAAATAAAATAAATATGTAAAAAGTATGTGTGTGTGTGTGTGTGTGTGTGTGCGTGCGTGTGTGCGTGCGTGCGCGTGTGTGTGTGTGTGCATGTGTGTGTAGGTGGGATCTTGAATCTAAATATTTATCAGTGGAATGGGTACAGATGATGTAAGACGCAATCATTGATAACAATAGGCTTCAACCAGTATGACAGAGGATATAATGTCTGTGAATACATGGGGAAAGGGGACCTCAGATTCAGTCTATTCATTGTGGAGCTGAGCCAGCACATCACTCACTCAGACCAGGAGAAATAACTGCATTGACCTTCTCCTAAACCATGGTGCTTGGCATGTTTTCTTAGATGTCGGTTGGTCTATCATAAGATTCAGTCCCTCCAGGTTTTTATGGTCACATTTTTTTTTTACAAAATCACTTTCACCTAAAACCGCCCAGTCAAGCCAAGCGTCAACAAACCTTTTCCCCCGTCGGCGCATTTGCGTGACAAACTGGACAACATCATTGCAAATGGCCATACAAAATGTCAGAGCAAAATCAGGCATTTCTGCCTACAAATATGCACGGGGGATCCTGGAGGGACTGATTAGTAGATGAATGCAGGAGATCCAGGATGGAATGTCATGAACAGCTGAAGAAGGCTGTCTGGTGATTGGCTGGTTAAAAATGACAAGACTGGATGGGACATGAGGCTTATCTGTTTTTCTGAATGCATCAGCTATCTGTTCCAATCAGTCTGCCAGAAACCAGAGGGGTTAGTATAAACAGGCACCACATCAGGGACAGACACAATCGCAACAGGGGTGGGGAGTCACATCCTTAAAATATATTATTTGGGAGGTTGAACACCACTTTCCATGTTTATTTACCATGATGAAAAAAATCACTGATTTAAGTGGTAGAACACTACATCCTCTCCCCCCCGCAGCCAGAACAGTACAGAACAGTCTATCATCTTGTAGGCCAGGCAGTCCTTACCTTGGGAGTTAGCCTGCAAGAGCCCGATGCTGTCGTCAAACTGCATAGACTTTATGTTGAGCGACGCCAGAATGCATTCCTTATCCTGCAGCGAGGCGTCGTCGATATTGTTCTGATTGGCCGACAGTATCACGCACATGTCGCAGAGGTTGATGTTGACAGCCCTTAAATCTGCACGGCTTAATGGCGTACCCTTCAGGCGCGGTGAAGAAAAGAGACGGACAGAGAGAGAGAGAGGAGAGAGGGGGAAGAGGGGAGAGGAAACAAATGACAGACTAAGTGAGGGGAGCTTTGGGAGATTAGATAACAAGTATTGCAGTTTTGCAGCGGTGACATTCAGCTGATCTAACTGGGCACTGGGGAATCAGAGACGAGGACTAATCTAAAGGGTAGTAGACGCTGAAGGCTAACAGGCCTGGTTTCTTAGGGCTCTCTGCTACTTAGTCAAGCCAGCGTTAACGAGCTCTAAAGCAGGCAGCCGTGCCAGAGTTTCACATTTCAGATGACCAGGGAGGGCAGCTGCAGTGCATTGTAACTTCATATGAATAGGCAGACTTTGTCACTGGTGTGAATGGATGGAAGATTGAATTCAGGACCCAGTTGTGGAATTGACAGGAACAGCCACAACACCACCAACAACAACCACAACTAATCACAAAGAAATCCACTATATCACTAACTAAAGCTATACTTCTATTACTGCTAGGCCATCACTGTAAATAACAAGTTCTTAACTGACTTGCCTAGTTGTGGAGAGCCAAGTCTAGGACAAAAAGGCTTCTCAACAAGCCATAAGCCATAAGACTCCTGACCAGGGAACCAAATGGTTACCCGGACTATTTGCATTAAGAACATAGAAGTCAACAGTGTCAAAATTACAACAATGTGTCTTTTTCCGGATCAGAGGTATTGTACAGCCGGGTTTGGTATTAAATTCTGGAGCGTTGTTACACTGGTCTACTCACAGACAGTACGGATGGTATGATATGATTTTGCATTGTAAGTGCATGATGTTGTCGGTTGTTTAACTTTGACGCGTAACAGTAGGTATTACAGTGGTACTCACAGGTAGTATGGAGACCTTGGGGAAGTTGTGTAGGGTTTCCCACTCTCTCCTCAGGTACTCCAGCGAGCCCACAAACACTATGGGCTTCAGCTCGTGATAATGGAAGTTGCTGGCTCTCAAAGGCATCACCAAGTTTCGCAGCCCCACTAGAGCGGACGTGACATCTCCAAATATACAGACCACTACATGGCCGCTCAACACCGTCATGGATGCCTCACTCCGGGTCTGAGCAGGGAGAGAGAGAGGGGCGAGAGTGGTGAGAAACATGGAGACAGAAATAGAGAGAAGGAATAATGGGGCGAGAGAAAGAAAGAAAGAGAGAAAGAAAGAAAGAAAGAGGGAACAAACACACAGCACTGTCAGAAAACAGAGAGGCAGTGCTGATGAGAAACCCTGCAGTCCCACCCTTTGAGGTGTTAGGCTCAAGGTGAACCCGGCACAGGTCAATGCAGTTGAAACTCTAAATGGTTAAGGAGTAAGGTGTATAAAATTGCTTTCAAAGCCATGCTTGTGGTGGTTCTATACTATGACCCAGTACATAGAAAACAGTCGACTCACCTTGGAACAACAGAGGCATTGAGAGAAATGTGGGTATACATTATTAGTACGTGGTTGTTACTGCTATGTGAGGGAAATCCGTTTCTTTAGAGCCTACCAAACCTCAACAATCATTTATTCTCGGACCAGTCAGTGCAAATACTAAATGGCCAACAACATAATAATATTCCTCAGCCTACACAGCTAAAAACATTGTGCACATGTACATGATTTAGAAAAGTCTAGTATCTTTGTATTTATTATGGATCCCCATTAGCTGCTACCATGGCAACAGCTACTCTTCCTGGGTTCCAGCAACATTTAGGCAGTTATATACAATTTAAAATATTACATGACATTACATTTCATAACACTTTTCACAGCACATTAAGTGTGTTCCCTCAGGCCACTACTCTACTACCACATATCTACAATACAAAATCCATGTGTGTGTGTATCATCAAACTGAAAATCCCCTTCGGAGTCACACGTACTGTAGAACAACACCTACCATATCTGTTGATGTATAGGTACTGTAGAACAACACCTACCACATCTGTTGATGGATGGGTACTGTAGATCAACACCTACCATATCTGTTGATGGATGGGTACTGTAGAACAACACCTACCACATCTGTTGATGGATAGGTACTGTAGAACAACACCTACTACATCTGTTGATGGATGGGTACTGTAGAACAACACCTACCACATCTGTTGATGGATAGGTACTGTAGAACAACACCTACTACATCTGTTGATGGATGGGTACTGTAGAACAACACCTACTACATCTGTTGATGGATAGGTACTGTAGAACAACACCTACCACATCTGTTGATGGATAGGTACTGTAGATCAACACCTACCATATCTGTTGATGGATGGGTACTGTAGATCAACACCTACCATATATGTTGATGTATAGGTACTGTAGAACAACACCTACCACATCTGTTGATGGATAGGTACTGTAGATCAACACCTACCACATCTGTTGATGGATAGGTACTGTAGATCAACACCTACCACATCTGTTGATGGATAGGTACTGTAGAACAACACCTACCACATCTGTTGATGGATAGGTACTGTAGAACAACACCTACCACATCTGTTGATGGATAGGTACTGTAGAACAACACCTACCACATCTGTTGATGGATAGGTACTGTAGAACAACACCTACCACATCTGTTGATGGATAGGTACTGTAGAACAACACCTGTAGAACAACACCTACATCTGTTGATGGATAGGTACTGTAGAACAACACCTACCACATCTGTTGATGGATAGGTACTGTAGAACAACAACACCTAGAACAACACCACATCTGTTGATGGATAGGTACTGTAGAACAACACCTACCACATCTGTTGATGGATAGGTATCTGTTGATGGATCAACACCTGATGGATAGGTACTGTAGATATCTGTTGATGTATAGGTACTGTAGAACACCTACATCTGTTGATGGATAGTACTGTAGAACAACACCTATCATATCTGTTGATGGATAGGTACTGTAGAACAACACCTACATATCTGTTGATGGATAGGTACTGTAGAACAACAACACCTGTTGATGGATAGGTACTGTAGAACAACATCACATCTGTTGATGGATAGGTACTGTAGAACAACACCTACTACATCTGTTGATGGATAGGTACTGTAGAACAACCTACCTACATCTGTTGATGGATAGGTACTGTAGAACAACACCTACTACATCTGTTGATGGATGATGGATAGGTACTGTAGAACAACACCTACCACATCTGTTGATGGATAGGTACTGTAGAACAACACCTACCACATCTGTTGATGGATAGGTACTGTAGAACAACACCTACCACATCTGTTGATGGATAGGTACTGTAGAACAACACCTACCACATCTGTTGATGGATAGGTACTGTAGAACAACACCTACCACATCTGTTGATGGATAGGTACTGTAGAACAACACCTACCACATCTGTTGATGGATAGGTACTGTAGAACAACACCTACCACATCTGTTGATGGATAGGTACTGTAGAACAACACCTATCATATCTGTTGATGGATAGGTACTGTAGAACAACACCTATCATATCTGTTGATGGATAGGTACTGTAGAACAACACCTATCATATCTGTTGATGGATAGGTACTGTAGAACAACACCTATCATATCTGTTGATGGATAGGTACTGTAGATCAACACCTACCACATCTGTTGATGTATAGGTACTGTAGAACAACACCTACCACATCTGTTGATGGATAGGTACTGTATGTTAATAACCATGGTTCAACTCAGTTAACTCTGTGGGACAATATGTTCCTCAAGAAATCAAATCTGCTTCATGCTTTGTTTGCTTGACATGCTACTTCTGGGTGTGGCAATACTGATGTCATGACAACCCTACAATACCGGTGTCATGACAATCCTACAGGGAGACGTAGATGACCACTCACCAGGATGACCTTCTCGATCTCTTTAGACGGACACCAGTGGAACATTCCTGTGGAGTCATACTGCTTCAAGTTCATGTCCATGTTCTCCATCTGCTCGTTCCCAGGGATTAGTAGAGGGTCATGCCTGCTGAGGGGACATGACACAACAACCAACAGTATGAGCTGGGGACCACCATGGTCAAGTTGATGCTATTTGCTTTTTATGTCTTTTATTATTACCTAGGTTTGGTTGAAACCGAAAACGAATCACTCAATATCATGTCCTTCTCTAACCCTAGATGCCACAGCTACCCAGTCATCAGAACGTTTTTGAAGGATATTGGTAGCAGCATTGGGGACAGAGCAAGGCCTGAGTGTCCACTATGTCACCGCTGACAAAGAGAATGTAGCGCCAGTTTACGGCTTTTAGCCCCGCCCCCTCGCTCACGACACTGCCAACAGTAAAAGCTCCAACAGGACTTTAAATATTTCAGGAATTTGAACCAATCCCATTTTGCTTTCCCAACTGATGCCCATGAATGATTTATCATCAGCATGCCACCTGCAAACTGGCTGCGGCACAGCGACACACCGCTGAGTGTTCTCAGCTGTAATGTTAACACTAACCATGAAAGAGCGGAGTGAAGCTTCTTCTCCTTATCAGACAGGGTGGTCCCATTCTGATTACATGTCAAAAGTGGGATTTGAAATTCTACCACGCACATTTCTATACTATCCCATAATTAATACACCTGTTTAGACTAATGTTAGTGCTGGGCCAGAACAAATGTGCACCCCATAGGGGTCCCCCAAGATTGAGAAGCACGGAATCAGAGTGTTTGAGCTGAGAGCCAGCGGCCGGACTACAAAGGCTTCCCTCTGATGTCGACCATGGGTCTACAGGGAATTCGCTCCCTCTGTCTGTATCACCTCAGAAACCCTTAATCTGGGGTCACACGATGCAACTGTCACGCAATCATTTCATAGCTTTTCTGATACACAAAACAACTCAACATGCAACAGCCAATCAAATTGAAGCTGCTTTAGTCATATCATTCCATATGGGTTGAGAATTCTAAACTCATCTAATGCCTTCTGCTGCATTAAAACGTGATTTCACAAATTATTTTTTCATCCAAACATTTGATTATTGATTGAGGATCTATTTAGACAAAATGTTGGCTGTACAATTTAGCTAGCTAGCCAAAATGAAATTGCCAGCACTGTTCTAATCAAACTAACAAAGAGCTAACCAAGCTAGTAATGAACTAAGCTAACAACGAACTAGCTAGCTAACATCAATGAAGTTCATGTTGAACAATTTCAGTTGAAACTGGTAAGAGAGAGGTCTGGGTTCACTTAAGAAATACATTTATTGACTGCCAAAGCATGTACATTAACCTTTACTAGCCCTGATGCCAATATCTAATTATACAGCACTGACAGCTGTGTTGACATGACAACTGGGCCGGAGTTCAGAACCTACGAATGGATCATGTGCTAAAAGCATTCATTTTGATTGGCACAAAGTTGAAATAAAGTAGCAACTCAGTTGGAAGTTGCATTAATGCTTGCTGTAACACCAGCCTTACATGATCACAAAGCTATTGTCTGCATCATTGCCCTATGTTATTGAAAGTAAGTAAGAACCTTTAGGATATCCTGAAAACTTGTTTTGTTTTTTACTGTATTTTGTGTTCAAAACATGCATTTATCGAAGGCTTATGACACTAACAAATGAAAGAGCAGGGTAAGAAATGGCTTCATACAGCATCTTTGTGTTTCTTTTGAGGGTGACATTGGCGTAACGTGTGAGAAACATCATGGGTGTTTGACATATAGCACATCTCCTTCCATCACGCTCTCTCTGTTCCATCACAAGTGGCACTCTGTGTGACAAGTCTCTCTGATGCTCCTACATTTGGCATTCATTTCATTGCAAGAAATATCACATCAAAAAATGTGTAAATTAGTTCCATTCCTCTCTCTCTTTGTGTCTCTCTCTGTCTCTCCATCTCTGTCTGTATCTCCCTCCCTCTCTCTCTCCCTCCATCCCTCTCTCCATGCCTCTCTGTCGATATGGAGATAGATTAAATCAGTTGGTGCAGGTGTTAATAACTCTGACAGCATTTAGTGCTTTTACACCCTGGCTGAATAGCTCATTCTGAGCCGCGTGTTGCGCCACTCTCCACAAGTCCCTGTCACTTCACTCAGAGCATGCGGGGGCTGACTGGTGCAGGAAGGCAGGCAGGCACCTCCTCCTCCACTGTCAAAGATGGCTATCTTTCACACAACTGTCAGCGGTGACTGTTGTCTTCCTGTTTTCTCTCCTCACTTCTCCTCTCCTCTCCCTCTCCTCCTCCCCTATTTCCTCTCATCTCCTCTCCCCTATTTCCTCTCCTCTCCTCTCTCTTCCCTATTTCCTCTCCTCTCCTCTCTCTCCCCTATTTCCTCTCCTCTCCTCTCTCTCCCCTATTTCCTCTCCTCTCCTCTCTCTCCCCTATTTCCTCTCATCTCCTCTCTCTCCCCTATTTCCTCTCATCTCCTCTCTCTCCCCTATTTCCTCTCCTCTCCTCTCTCTCCCCTATTTCCTCTCCTCTCCTCTCTCTCCCCTATTTCCTCTCATCTCCTCTCTCTCCCCTATTTCCTCTCCTCTCCTCTCTCTCCCCTATTTCCTCTCCTCTCCTCTCTCTCCCCTATTTCCTCTCATCTCCTCCTCTCCCCTATTTCCTCTCCTCTCCTCTCATCTCCTCCCCTCCCCTATTTCCTCTCATCTCCTCTCTCTCCCCTATTTCCTCTCCTCTCCTCTCTCTCCCCTATTTCCTCTCATCTCTTCTCTCTCCTCCTCTCCCCTATTTCCTCATCTCCTCTCTCCCCTCCTCTCCTCTATTTCCTCTCTCTCCCCTATTTCCTCTCCTCTCTCTCCCCCATTTCCTCTCTCTCTATTTCCTGTCCTCTCTCTCCTCTTCTAATCTCCTCAACTCCTTTCCATTCCTCACCTAATTTTCTCTCCTTTGCTCCTCCCCTCTCCCCTTCTCTCTCTCGTTCCTCTACCCTAGAACCAATCAGGCGAACTGGAGGTTAACAGACGTGACACTTGTGTCCGCCACACCACGCCCAGGGGACATACGTGTGACGTCCTGAGTACAGCACAATTAGTCTCCTTACCCATCAAAAGGGTTAGAATGGTGTTAATTCCAGGACAGGAGCATGCCGTTCACGCGTGGAACAGAACGCTACGATGGTTATGGCGAACACAGCTCGTTCGCTCAATGACATGTCAGATTGGCGGATTGGGAAATTACTTTGTATTTACACAGGCTGAGCCGGCTCCCAGACTAACCGTTTCAGATATCAGATATCTAGCCAGTACAAAAACATATTTTGTAGAATATTAAACAAAACATTTAAATCAGCTAGAAAATCAACATGGTATCAAAAGAGAATTTACTGTGCATTGTAATATATTTGCATTTAATTGCCTTGCCTAAAGAAAAGGCCTATAGTTTCTGCCAAGTAAATTGTGGGTGAACCCAAACTGTACAATAATGTAACCTAGGCAATAAAAGACAGCCCATAACAAAGGAGAATTTGCCCTCTTTCTCTCCCTCCCCTGTCTCTCCCTCTCTATACCCCCACTCTCTCTCCAACCGTCCCTCTCCAACCGTCCTTCTCCAACCGTCCCTCTCCAAACGTCCCTCAGTGTATATTTCAAACATAGTTATTCCAGTGCATCGCTCAGCAGTCACTAGTTTGGGATGGGTATACTCCCCCAATCCCTCTCCAGTAGGCTATGAAGGCAGCCTCTCGCTTTGAAAGTTCTCCCCATCATGCAAACTGACAAAAACATGCTTTTCAAAAACCCACAGCCAATCTGTTGATCATTATTTATTTACAGAGGCCTTCAGGCAGCAAGTCCTGTAAAAACCAGACTTGATATGGTATACACTCTCTCTCTCTCTCTGCTGTGTTTTTCCCCCTCCTTCCTTGTAGAGTAAAGTATCCCTACGGCTACCTCAAACAATCACTTTTCATTGTGCATAAAATACACCTTGTAAAGCGTAAGTATTTAATATATATGGTATCATATATTGACAGGGGCTGTGGGGAGAGGAAGGGGCTGTGGTCGGCGCTGGGTAATTTGATGTTTTGCTGAGGGCTATGACTTGAAAAAGCCTACACCTAGAACAGAGGACCTGTCATCCGCAGCCCCAAGAGCCAGCCGAATACACAAGCACCCCTAAAGCAGAGAAACTTTGACACCGCTTTGAAGCATTTTCAAAACCAAGTAAATAACTCCTAAGAATTATTATCACTGTGAGATCAAAGCGGAGATGCAAATATTACACGGCAAATGGGGACCATCTCCTCAGCAGAGGAGAGAATGAGAGAGAGAGAAAAAATAAGGTTTTGTTAAGAAACAAAAACTAGCAGCCGTCTAAACTAGCAGCCATCTAAACTAGCAGCCGTCTTAACTAGCAGCCGTCTAAACTAGCAGCCGTCTAAACTAGCAGCCGTCTTAACTAGCAGCCGTCTTAACTAGCAGCCGTCTTAACTAGCAGCCATCTAAACTAGCAGCCATCTTAACTAGCAGCCGTCTAAACTAGCAGCCGTCTAAACTAGCAGCCGTCTAAACTAGCAGCCATCTTAACTAGCAGCCATCTTAACTAGCAGCCATCTTAACTAGCAGCCGTCTTAACTAGCAGCCGTCTAAACTAGCAGCCGTCTTAACTAGCAGCCGTCTAAACTAGCAGCCGTCTAAACTAGCAGCCGTCTTAACGAGCAGCCGTCTAAACTAGCAGCCGTCTAAACTAGCAGTCTTAACTAGCAGCCGTCTAAACGTCTTAACGAGCAGCCGTCTTAACTAGCAGCCGTCTAAACTAGCAGCCGTCTAAACTAGCAGCCGTCTTAACTAGCAGCCGTCTAAACTAGCAGCCGTCTAAACTAGCAGCCGTCTTAACTAGCAGACGTCTAAACTAGCAGCTGTCTAAACTAGCAGCCGTCTTAACTAGCAGCCGTCTTAACTAGCAGCCGTCTTAACTAGCAGCCATCTAAACTAGCAG